>NW_026728873.1:435000-452500 GCF_030272615.1 Cryptomeria japonica
ATTACCCTCGAGCCACCTTTCCGTCCGAGAGTTTAGTGAGGCTTTTTACCGTTGCAGCTCCCCATGTCCGAACTGGGGATTTCTGGGTAGGGGCTTCGGGTGCGCATTACATTTTTGCCCAAGCGTCCAGTGGGGTTTCTGGTGCGCTCCGAAGTGGGGTTATTGGAGCGCATCAAAGGTGCGCAATGCTGGTGCGAACCCGGGAGCGCTCCGATGTGTGCTCCAAGGTGCGGCGTGCACGAAGTCCGAGCCCGGTTTGCCCCGGGTGCGCACCTCGCGTGCACCTTCGCCGGGGTGAGCACCTTGGTGTGCAGACCTTGGTTGGGTTGCGCGCCCTGGTGCGCACCAAGGAGCGCTCTGAAGTGTGCTCCAAGGTGCGGCGTGCACGAAGTCGGAGCCCGGTTTGCCCCGGGTGTGCACCTCGGGTGCGCACCTCGCGTGCACCTTCGCTGCGGTGGGCACCTTGGCTGGGTTGCGCGCCTTGGTGGGCACCATGCAGTGCACGAAGTCGGAGCCCGGATTGCCCCGGGCGCGCACCTCCGCCAGGGTGGGCACCTTGGTGCGCACAACTTGCCTGGGCTGCGCACCAGGAAGGGCTCAAGATGGCACCCGCGTTCCGTTTTTTTCACTATCTTTCAGAACGGAAATTTTAAAATCTCGTTTTTTTTTGCCTTTTCTGGAAATTAGTGAAGGCAGCGCATCAAAGGTGCGCAACGCTGGTGCGAACCTGGGAGCGCTCCGATGTGTGCTCCAAGGTGCGGCGTGCACGAAGTCGGACCTCGGTTTGCCCCGGGTGCGCACCTCGCGTGCACCTTGGTGCGCACACCTTGGCTGGGTTGCGCGCCCTGGTGGGCACCATGGTGCGCACCAAGGAGCGCTCCGAAGTGTGCTCCAAGGTGCGGCGTGCACGAAGTCGGAGCCCGGTTTGCCCCGGGTGCGCACCTCGCGTGCACCTTCGCCGCGGTGGGCACCATGGCGTGCACGAAGTCGGAGCCCGGTTTGCCCCGGGTGCGCACCTCGCGTGCACCTTCGCCGGGGTGGGCACCTTGGTGTGCAGACCTTGGCTGGGTTGCGCGCCCTGGTGGGCACCATGGTGCGCACCAAGGAGCGCTCCGAAGTGTGCTCCAAGGTGCGGCCTGCACGAAGTCGGAGCCCGGTTTGCCCCGGGTGTGCACCTCGGGTGGGCACCTTGGTGCGCATGCCTTGCCTGGGCTGCGCACCAGGGCGGGCTCAAGATGGCACCCGCGTTCCTTTTTTTTCACTATCTTTCAAAACGGAAATTTTAAAATCTCATTTTTTTTTGCCTTTTTCTGGAAATTAGTGAAGGCAGCGCATCAAAGGTGCGCACCTCGCTGCCCACCACGGTGCGCAACGCCGGTGGGCACCCGGGAGTGCTTCGAAGTGTGCTCCAAGGTGCTGCGTGCACGTTGTCGGAGCCCGGTTTGCCCCGGGTGCGCACCTCGCGTGCACCTTCGTCGGGGTGGGCACCTTGGCTGGGTTTGCCCCGGCTGCGCTCCGAAGCGGGGTTATTGGAGCGCCGCCTCTTTTTTTGTCGGAGCGTTTGGTGGGGTTTCTCGCATTGGCTCTTCCGAGGCCCGGTTGCCACCCTGGCGCGCACGAAGTCGGAAGTAGGGTTAATTGCCCGGGTGCGCACCTTTGCCAGGGTGGGCACCTTACCTGGGCTGCGCACCAGGGCGGGCTCAAGATGGCACGCGCGTTCCGTTTTTTTCACTATCTTTCAAAACGGAAATTTTAAAATCTCCTTTTTTTTTTGCCTTTTCTGGAAATTAGTGAAGGCAGCGCATCAAAGGTGCGCACCTCGCTGCCCACCTTGGTGTGCTCTGAGGTGCGCACCCGGGAGCGCTACGAAGTGTGCTCCAAGGTGCGGCGTGCACGTTGTCGGAGCCCGGTTTGCCCCGGGTGCGCACCTCGCCTGCACCTTGGCCGGGGTGGGCACCTTGGCTGGGTTTGCCCAGGGTGCGCTCCGAAGCGGGGTTACTGGAGCGCCCCCTCTTTTTTTGTCAGAGCGTTTGGTGGGGTTTCTCGCATTGGCTCTTCCCAGGCCCGGTTGTTGGGTGCGCTCCCACCCTGGCGCGCGCGAAGTTGGAAGTTGGGTTAATTGCCCGGGCGCGCACCTTCGCCAGGGTGGGCACCTTGGTGCGCACACCTTGGCTGGGCTGCGCACCAGGGCGGGCTCAAGATGGCACCAGCATTCCCTTTTTCTCACTATCTTTCAAAACGGAAATTTTAAAATCTCGTTTTTTTTTTGCCTTTTATGGAAATTAGTGAAGGCATCGCATCAAAGGTGCGCACCTCGCTGCCCACCTTGGTGTGCTCCGAGGTGCCCACCACGGTGCGCAACGCCGGTGCGAACCCGGGAGCGCCCCGATGTGTGCTCCAAGGTGCGGCGTGCACGAAGTCGGACCCCGGTTTGCCCCGGGTGCGCACCTCGCGTGCACCTTGGTGCGCACACCTTGGCTGGGTTGCGCGGCCTGGTGGGCACCATGGTGCGCACCAAGGAGCGCTCCGAAGTGTGCTCCAAGGTGCGGCGTGCACGAAGTCGGAGCCCGGTTTGCCCCGGGTACGCACCTCGCGTGCACCTTCGCCGGGGTGGGCACCTCGGCTGGGTTGCGCGCCCTGGTGCGCACCAAGGAGCGCTCCGAAGTGTGCTCCAAGGTGCGGCGTGCACGAAGTCGGAGCCCGGTTTGCCCCGGGTGCGCACCTTCGCCGCGGTGCGCACCATGGCGTGCACGAAGTCGGAGCCCGGTTTGCCCCGGGTGCGCACCTCGCGTGCACCTTCGGCGGGGTTGCGCGCCCTGGTGGGCACCATGGTGCGCACCAAGGAGCGCTCCGAAGTGTGCTCCAAGGTGCGGCGTGCACGAAGTCGGAGCCCGGTTTGCCCCGGGTGCGCACCTCGCGTGCACCTTCGGCGGGGTTGCGCGCCCTGGTGGGCACCATGGTGCGCACCAAGGAGCGCTCCGAAGTGTGCTCCAAGGTGCGGCGTGCACGAAGTCGGAGCCCGGTTTGCCCCGGGTGCGCACCTCGCGTGCACCTTCGCCGCGGTGGGCACCATGGCGTGCACGAAGTCGAAGCCCGGTTTGCCCCGGGTGCGCACCTCGCGTGCACCTTCGCCGGGGTGGGCACCTCGGCTGGGTTGCGCGCCCTGGTGCGCACCAAGGAGCGCTCCGAAGTGTGCTCCAAGGTGCGGCGTGCACGAAGTCGGAGCCCGGTTTGCCCCGGGTGCGCACCTCGCGTGCACCTTCGCCAGGGTGGGCACCTCGGTGCGCACACCTTCTCAATGTTTTCTTGCCTTTTCTGGAAATTGGTGAAGGCAGCGCATCAAAGGTGCGCACCTCGGTGTGCTCCGAGGTGCGAACCCGAGAGCGCTCCGAGGTGCCCACGAAGTCGAAAGTCGGGTTAATTGCATTGTTTTCCCCGGGTGCGCTCCGAGGTGCGCAACATCGGCGCGCACCAAGGAGGGCTCCGAAGTGTGCTCCAAGGTGCGCACGATGGCGTGCACCTCTGGTGCGCACGATTCGGAGCTCGGTTTGACCGGGGTGCGCACACCTTGGCTGGGTTGCGCACCTTTTGTGCGCTCCAAGGTGCGCACGAAGTCGGAGCTCGGTTTGCCCCGGGTGCGCACCTTCGCCAGGGTGCGCACCTTGATGCGCACGCCTTGGCTGGGCTGCGCACCTTGGTGGGCGCCATGGTGCGCACCTTTCGTGCGCTCCAAGGTGCGCACGAAGTCGGAGCTCGGTTTGCCCCGGGTGCGCACCTTGGTGGGCGCCATGGTGCACTCCGAGGTGCCCAAGATTGGTGCGCACCAAGGAGCGCTCCGAAGTGCGCTCCAAGGTGCGCGCGAAGTCGAAAGTTGGGTTAATTGTCCGGTTTGCCTCGGGTGCGCACCTTGCGTGCACCTTCGCCAGGGTGGGCGCCTTGGTGCGCACACCTTGGCTGGGCTGCGCACACCTTGGCACCCGCGTTTCCTTCATTTTAAATTTTTTTTTTTTACAATCTCTCAAGTGGGAAATTCTATAATCTCAACTTTTTTTGCCTTTTCAGGAAACTTTTGAATGGAGCGCATCATTGGTGCGCTCCGAAGTGTGCTCCAAAGCTCTCTCCAGCTGCGTGCACCTGCCCCGGCCGCGCACCCGGCCCCGCCCAGCTTCGCTCACCTGTCCCGGGCGTCTGGTGCGGAACCTTAGAGTAAGAAACATCACCGTGCACCTTGGCCAACGTGCGCGACTCGACCGAGCGCGCACTGGCCGAGGTGCACACCGATTTCACCTGGGTGCGCGCGCAGCACCTCGGGCGCACCGGGGTGCGCGCACAACGCCCGGGTTGCACCGTGGCCTGTGTGCTCGGGGCGCCTCGGGTGCGCGCTCGGTGTCGCCCCCGCGCGCGCGGTAGTGCGGGCAGCGCACCCCGGCCCGGCCCGGCCCCGACGAGAACGCAAACGGGCAAAAGGTTTATTCAAATAGCATTGCGACGCCCGGCGAAAAACTAAAAAAGGGTGCAACACCGGGACTTCCCGGGAGGTCACCCATCCCAGTACTACTCCGGCCCAAGCGCGCTTAACTGCGGAGTTCTGATGGGATCCGGTGCACTAACGCTGGTATGATCGCACCCGTTATGAGCTTGTCGCAGTGTGTACTTAGCAAACCGCGACCCACGTGCGAATCCACCCCGGCCACCCACCCCCGTCGAGGTGCACACCCTCCCTCGCGAAGTGCGCCCCGTTCGCCAAGTGTGAGCCCTGCCCGGGTGCGCGCACCTTGCTAGGGCGTCGGGTGTGCACCCGGCCCGGCCTACGTGCGTGCACCTGGAGGGGGCGTCGTGTGCGTGCAGTGTCCCGTCTGCAACGCGGTGCCCACACACCACCTCGGGCGCAACGACCTGCGCTCACATGTGGGCCGAGTGCACCTTGGTGCATGTTCGGGGCGCCTCGGGTGCACGCTCGATCTTGCCCCGGTGCACCAAGGCGCTCGGTTTGCCCCGGGTGCGCACTTGGTGCAAGGTGGGCACCCAAAATAGGGATCAAGCACCAAAACACAAGTTTCGGGATGCAAAATGGGACCCAAGGACCACAAATGCGTTCCAAGACCCATGATGGGTCCACGAGAACAAAAATGTGTTCCGAGACTTAATAAACAAATATTGGGTTTTAGGAGAAGAAACATGCTCTGATGCCCAAAACGAGAATCGACCCCGAAAAGGCCACAGGCCAAAAGTGGGATGCGAGACAAAAAAAAATGGGACCCGAGGACCAAAATTGGGTTCCCAGGTCGAAGACAGGGCAACCGGACAAGAAACGACCTCTAAGGCTCGAAATGAGTCCCGACGACTAAAACTTGACAAGAAGCACCCATCAGGCACCCAACTCGACACCCATGGGATGCCGACCCACCCGGGCTTCCACCTAGCACACCTTGGCACCCACCCACCCTCGCACCCAACCTCGCACCCAACTTAGCACCTTTGAACCCACATTGGCACTCACCCTGACCCTGGCACCTTGGAACCCACATTGGCACTCACCTTGACCCTGGCACCCACCTTTGCACTCACCTTGGGACCCACCCTGGCTCCCACCTCGGCACCCACCCAGACACCCACCTTGGTTCCTTGGCACCCACCTTGGATCCTTGGCACCCACCCCGACACCCACCTTGGCACGCAACTTGGCTACTTGCCACCCACCTTGGCTCCTTGACGCCCACCCCGACAACCACCCCGTGACCTACCCTGGCTAGGGTTGGTGCACACCCACCCTGGTGCCCACCTTGGCACCCACCCTATGACCCACCTTGGCACGCACCTTAGTACCCACCCCGTTACCCACCCTAGGACCCACCCCGTGACCCACCTTGGCCAGGGTGGGTGCACCCACCCTGGTGCCCACCTTGGCACCCACCCATCCTAGCACCCAGCCTGTGACCGGGCTTGGAACCCAACCTTGCACCCGCACCCGTCTTGGCCAGTGTGGGTGCGCACCCATCCTGGCACCCACGTTGTGACACACCCTTTAACCCACGCACCCTAGCACCCACGTTGGCACCCACCTTGGAACCCAACCTAGCAACTTGGCACCCACCCCGTGACCCACCTTGGCATCCACCATAGCAGTCGCCGACTTGGCACCCACCTCGGCACCCACCTTGACACTTGTGGACCCACCTTGCCACTCACCCTAGCATCGACCCATCCTAGCACCCACCCTGGCACCTTTGCACCCTAGCACTCACCCATCCTAGCACCTAACCTGTGACCCACCTTGACACTCACCCTCGCACCCACCTTGGAACCCAACCTAGCACCCACCCACCCTGACACCAACCCTAGCACCTACCCACCCTTGCACCCACCCTGTGACCCATCTTGGCACCCACCCATCCTACCACTCAACCTATCACCCACCTTCTCACCCACCTTGGCATCCACCTTAGCACCCACCCACACTGGCACCTTGGCACCCACCTCGGGCAAGGTGGGTGCACACCCACCCTGGCACCCAATTTAGAACCCACCGAGCATGTTACCCACCTTGGCACCCACATTGCAGCCCACCCTAGTACCCACCCTATGACCCACATTGGCATCCACACCCTAGCACCCAGGCACCTCGACACCCGCCTTGACACCCACCCTAGCACTGAACCTGTGACCCACCTTGGAACTCACCCTAGAACCCACCCACCCTGTGAACCACCTTGGCATCCACCTTAGCACCCACCCACCTTGGCACCCACTCTAGCACTCACCCATCCTAACACCCAACTTGTTACCCACCTTGGCACCCGCCCTCGCGTCCACCTTGAAACCCACCCTAGCACCCACCCACGCAGGAGCCCACCTTGGCACCCAACCTAACACCCACGCATCCTGGCACCCAACTTGTGACCCACCTTGGAACCCACCCTAGTACCCACCTTTGAACCCACTATATCACCAACCCACCTTGGCACCCACCCTATGACCCTCTTTGGAATCCACCCTAGCACGCACCCACCCTGGCACCCACCATGGAGCGCACCCTAGCACCCACCCACCTCGGCACGCACCTCAACACCCACCTTGGTGTGCGCACTGCGCCAACCTCTCAAAGACCCTATGTGGTGCGCTCCAAAGTGTACACCTTTGGTGCGCTCCAAGGTGCGCACCTTTGGTGCACACCGAGGTGCACACCAAAGTGTGCACCGAGGTGAGCACCAAAGTGCACTCCAGGGTGCACACCAAGGCGTGCACCTTTGGTGCGGTCAATGCAAACGAATTCGGAAGTTGGGGTCGATGTCCTAATCGCTGCTGCAGACTACACGTATGAGAATCGGACAAATAGCTTTATATAGGGGAGGTGTTGCGTTTGATGGGTCGACTCCCCTGGTTGTGTGCACTGCACCAACTTCAAAGACCCTGTCTTGTTTAAGAAGTCAAAAGTTGGGGTGGATGTCCTAATCATTGCTGCAGTCTACGCATGTATGAGAATCAGACAAATAGCTTATATAGGGGAGGTGTTGCATTCGGTGGGTTGACTCCCCTGGTTGTGCGCACTGCGCCAACCTCAAAGACCCCGCATAGCAGAAGAAGTCGGAAGTCGGATTTTGGTGAGCACCAAGGCGTGCACCTTTGGTGCGGTCAACGCAGACGAATTCAGAAGTTGGGGTGGATGTCCTAATCGTTGTTGCAGGCTACACATGTATGAGAATCAGACAAATAGCTTATATAGGGGAGGTGTTGGGTTTGATGGGTCAACTCCCTTGGTTGTGCGCATTACGCCAACCTCAAAGACCTTGTTTTCGTTAAGAAGTCAAAAGTTGGGGTCAATGTCCTAATGGCTCCTGCAGGCTACACATGTATGAGAATCGGACAAATAGCTTATATAGGGGAGGTGTTGGGTTTGATGGGTCGACTCCCCTGGTTGTGCGCATTACGTCAACCTCAAAGACCTTGTTTTCGTTAAGAAGTCAAAAGTTGGGGTCGATGTCCTAATTGCTCCTGTAGACTACACATGTATGAGAATCAGACAAATAGCTTATATAGGGGAGGTGTTGGGTTTGATGGGTTGACTCCCCTAGTTGTTCGCATTACACCAACCTCAAAGACCTTGTTTTCGTTTAGAAGCCGAAAGTTGGGGTCGATGTCCTAATTGCTCCTGCAGGCTACGCATGTATGAGAATCAGACAAATAGCTTATATAGGGGAGGTGTTGGGTTTGATGGGTCGACTCCCCTGGTTGTGCGCATTGCGCCAACCTCAAAGACCCTGCATTGCGGATGAAGTCGAAAGTCAGAGTTTGGTGTGCTACAAGGTGTGGTCGAAGGTGCTCACCTAGGTGTGCACCTTTGGAGCACAGGAAAAGTGCCCTCCAAAAGTGCGCACCTTTGGAGTGCACAAAAGTGCCCTCCAAAAGTGCGCACCTTTGGAGCGCAGAAAAGTGCCCTCCAAAAAGTGCCCTCCAAAAGTGCGCACCTTTGGAGCGCAGAAAAGTGCCCTCCAAAAAGTGCCCTCCAAAAGTGCGCACCTTTGGAGCGCAGAAAAGTGCCCTCCAAAAAGTGCCCTCCAAAAGTGCGCACCTTTGGAGCGCAGAAAAGTGCCCTCCAAAAAGTGCCCTCCAAAAGTGCGCACCTTTGGAGCGCAGAAAAGTGCCCTCCAAAAAGTGCCCTCCAAAAGTGCGCACCTTTGGAGCGCAGAAAAGTGCCCTCCAAAAAGTGCCCTCCAAAAGTGCGCACCTTTGGAGCGCAGAAAAGTGCCCTCCAAAAAGTGCCCTCCAAAAGTGCGCACCTTTGGAGCGCAGAAAAGTGCCCTCCAAAAAGTGCCCTCCAAAAGTGCGCACCTTTGGAGCGCAGAAAAGTGCCCTCCAAAAAGTGCCCTCCAAAAGTGCGCACCTTTGGAGCGCAGAAAAGTGCCCTCCAAAAAGTGCCCTCCAAAAGTGCGCACCTTTGGAGCGCAGAAAAGTGCCCTCCAAAAGTGCGCACCTTTGGAGCGCACAAAAGTGCCCTCCAAAAGTGCGCACTTTTGGTGCGCACCAAGGCGCTGGTTCGGTCGTTGCAGGCGAGTTCGGAAGTTGGGGTCGATGTCCTGAGCGGAGGTGCAAACTACACAGGTGTCGGAATCGGACAAATAGCTTATATAGGGGAGGTGTATGCTTCGATGGGTCGACTCCCCAGGTTGAGCGCACCGCGCCAACCTCAAAGACCCTACGGTATGGATGAAGTCGGAAGTTGGGTCCGATGACCGATTCGATTAGTAGGTATGCTCATGAGGTCGGAATTTGGGTCCGATGACCTGCCATGTGCAGGAAGGCGAATGTTGACACTGTGCGTTGCAAGGTGCACACCAAGGCGCTGGTGCGGTCTTTTTAGTCGAGTTCGGAAGTTGGGGTCGATGTCCTGATCGGAGGTGCAAGCTACACAGGTGTGGGAATCGGACAAATAGCTTATATAGGGGAGGTGTATGCTTCGTTGGGTCGACTCCCCGGGTTGAGCGCACCGCGCCAACCTCAAAGACCCTACGGTATGGATGAAGTCGGAAGTTGGGTCCGATGACCGATTCGATATGTAGGCATACTCGCGAGGTCGGAATTTGGGTCCGATGACCTGCCACGTGCAGGAAGGCGAATGTTGGCACTGTGCGTTGCAAGGTGCGCACCAAGGCGCTGGTTCGGTCGTTGGAGGCGAGTTCGGAAGTTGGGGTCGATGTCTTGATCGGAGGTGCAAACTACACAGGTGTGGGAATCGGACAAATAGCTTATATAGGGGAGGTGTATGCTTCGTTGGGTCGACTCCCCGGGTTGAGCGCACCGCGCCAACTTCAAAGACCCTACGGTATGGATGAAGTCGGAAGTTGGGTCCGATGACCGATTCGATATGTAGGCATACTCGCGAGGTCGGAATTTGGGTCCGATGACCTGCCATGTGCAGGAAGGCGAATGTTGGGACTGTGCGTCGCAAGGTGCGCACCAAGGCGCTGGTGCCGTCGTTGCAGTCGAGTTCGGAAGTTGGGGTCGATGTCCTGGTCAGAGGTGCAAACTACACAGGTGTGGGAATCGGACAAATAGCTTATATAGGGGAGGTGTATGCTTCGATGGGTCGACTCCCTGGGTTGAGCGCACCGCGCCAACCTCAAAGACCCTACAGTATGGATGAAGTCGGAAGTTGGGTCCGATGACCGATTCGATACGTAGGCATATTGGCGAGGTCTGAATTTGTGTCCGATGACCTGCCATGCGCAGGAAGGCGGAATTTGGGTCCGATGACCGAGTTGATGGCGTGCCATGCGCAGAAAGGCGGAATTTGGGTCCGATGACCGAGTTGATGTTGATGGCCCGCCATGCACAGGAAGGCGGAATTTGGGTCCGATGACCGATTTGAAGGCGTGCCATACGCAAAAAGGCGGAGTTTGGGTCCGATGACCGAGTTGATATTGATGGCCCGCCATGCGCAGGAAGGCGGAATTTGGGTCCGATGACCTGACATACGCATGGAGTCCGACTCGGGGGCCGATGTTCGATTCGATGACTTGCATTGTGGGTAAAGTCGGAAGTTGTGGTCTTTGACCCGATTCGATGACCAGACTTCGGCTGCTTGAGAATCGGACAAATAACTTATATAGGGGAGGTAGTGTTCTCGAGCATCCTCCCCCCGTGCCCGTTTATGTCGATTGATGCTGGTGCTCGACTGGTTGGAGCGCTCGGATGCAAAAATCTTGCACCAGGATTTATCGATTGTGATGGACACGGCAAGTCTCCTGATTGCTATGCAGGAGCTCATCGTGAATCTCTATGCGGCCTTGGTATGGACTCGACCTGCGGAATGGTTCGGCAATGGTAGTCGCTCCAACACGTCCTTGCAATGGCCACAGAGGTGATTCGACTAGAGCTCCAGTCTAGCTTTTGGGTTGCTTGGCGGACTGGTATAGCCGCGATCGAGTTCCGGCCATGAACGTTTTAGATAGCTCTTGGGCTTTCTGGGACGGAAGTCGGAAGTTTGGGCTGTTGTCCGATTTGATGACCATTCTTCGGATGTGTGAGAATCGGACAAATAACTTATATAGGGGACTGTGTTGTCTCACGCAGCCCCCTCCGTGCCCCTCTATCTCGACCGATGTTGGTGCTTGAAAGGGTTGGGATCGCTCGGATTTATAAACGTGCACCACCATTTGTCGAGTGTGAGGGACGCGGCAGGTCTCCTAAATGCTATGCGGGCGCTCTCTGAGAATCTCTATCCGGCCTCGACACAGACTAGTCTTGCTGAATGGTTTGGCACTGGTAGTCGATCCAACACGTCGTTGTTGTGGCCGCCTAGGCGATTCGATTCGAGCCCCCGTCTAGCTTTTGGGTTGCTTGGCGGATTTTGCCCTATCCGCAAGTGAGCTCGGTCCCTAAACGTTCGAGAAACCCGATTGCTATGCGCCGACTCTCTTTCTTGCGAGCCTCCATCTAGCTTTTGGGTCTCTACGGAACGGAAGTCGGAATCTGGGACCGTTGTTTGATTCGACGAGGCAGACTACGGTTGTGCGAGAATCGGACAAATAACTTATATAGGGGAGGTGTTGACTGGAGCATTCTCCCCCGTGCCCCTCTAACTCGACCAATGCTGGCGCTCGAACGGTGGTAGCGCTCGGATTTTCATTGAGCGCCAGCATTGGTCGATTTAGAGGGGCATGCGAGATTCCCGAATGCTATGCGAGGGCTCTAACGGAAATGTCTATTGGTTTCGGTATGGATGCAATTGCGAGTGGTTCGGCAAAGGTAGTCGTTCCGATGCGTCCATGTCGTGGCCAAATCGATAATTCGATTTGAGCCCTCGTATAGCATTTGGGTCTCTCGATGTGATTCCGCATTCCAGTCCCTTTGGGCACTGCTTGAGCCGCATCCCAGGGGGTTCCCTTCCCAATAATCTGCCTCGCAACCCGATTGCTATGCGGTGAGGCTCCTCGGCCGCCTCGGAACTATCTGTGTATCAGACGCATCGCGGGATAAGGGGTTGGCAACGGTAGTCGCCCCAAGCGCGTCCGATGCTTGGACCATTCCGAGGCGGCCCTGAAGCCTCTTCCGTCTAGCCGTTGGGTCCTTCTCGCCGCATCCCTCGCCTCGCACCCCGATTGCTATGCGGTGAGGCTCCTCGGCCGCCTCGGAACTATCTGTGTATCGGACGCGTCGCGGGATAAGGGGTTGTCACTGGTAGTCGCCCCAAGCGCGTCCGATGCTTGGACCATTCCGAGGCGGCCCTGAAGCCTCTTCCGTCTAGCCGTTGGGTCCTTCTCGCCGCATCCCTCGCCTCGCACCCCGATTGCTATGCGGTGAGGCTCCTCGGCCGCCTCGGAACTATCTGTGTATCGGACGCGTCGCGGGATAAGGGGTTGTCACTGGTAGTCGCCCCAAGCGCGTCCGATGCTTGGACCATTCCGAGGCGGCCCTGAAGCCTCTTCCGTCTAGCCGTTGGGTCCTTCTCGCCGCATCCCTCGCCTCGCACCCCGATTGCTATGCGGTGAGGCTCCTCGGCCGCCTCGGAACTATCTGTGTATCGGACGCGTCGCGGGATAAGGGGTTGTCACTGGTAGTCGCCCCAAGCGCGTTCGATGCTTGGACCATTCCGAGGCGGCCCTGAAGCCTCTTCCGTCTAGCCGTTGGGTCCTTCTCGCCGCATCCCTCGCCTCGCACCCCGATTGCTATGCGGTGAGGCTCCTCGGCCGCCTTGGAACTATCTGTGTATCGGACGCGTCGCGGGATAAGGGGTTGTCACTGGTAGTCGCCCCAAGCGCGTCCGATGCTTGGACCATTCCGAGGCGGACCCGAAGCCTCTTCCGTCTAGCCGTTGGGTCCTTCTCGCCGCATCCTTCGCCTCGCACCCCGATTGCTATGCGGTGAGGCTCCTCGGCCGCCTCGGAACTATCTGTGTATCGGACGCGTCGCGGGATAAGGGGTTGTCACTGGTAGTCGCCCCAAGCGCGTCCGATGCTTGGACCATTCCGAGGCGGACCCGAAGCCTCTTCCGTCTAGCCGTTGGGTCCTTCTCGCCGCATCCCTCGCCTCGCACCCCGATTGCTATGCGGTGAGGCTCCTCGGCCGCCTTGGAACTATCTGTGTATCGGACGCGTCGCGGGATAAGGGGTTGTCACTGGTAGTCGCCCCAAGCGCGTCCGATGCTTGGACCATTCCGAGGCGGACCCGAAGCCTCTTCCGTCTAGCCGTTGGGTCCTTCTCGCCGCATCCCTCGCCTCGCACCCCGATTGCTATGCGGTGAGGCTCCTCGGCCGCCTTGGAACTATCTGTGTATCGGACGCGTCGCGGGATAAGGGGTTGTCACTGGTAGTCGCCCCAAGCGCGTCCGATGCTTGGACCATTCCGAGGCGGACCCGAAGCCTCTTCCGTCTAGCCGTTGGGTCCTTCTCGCCGCATCCCTCGCCTCGCACCCCGATTGCTATGCGGTGAGGCTCCTCGGCCGCCTTGGAACTATCTGTGTATCGGACGCGTCGCGGGATAAGGGGTTGTCACTGGTAGTCGCCCCAAGCGCGTCCGATGCTTGGACCATTCCGAGGCGGCCCCGAAGCCTCTTCCGTCTAGCCGTTGGGTCCTTCTCGCCGCATCCCTCGCCTCGCACCCCGATTGCTATGCGGTGAGGCTCCTCGGCCGCCTTGGAACTATCTGTGTATCGGACGCGTCGCGGGATAAGGGGTTGTCACTGGTAGTCGCCCCAAGCGCGTCCGATGCTTGGACCATTCCGAGGCGGCCCCGAAGCCTCTTCCGTGTAGCCGTTGGGTCCTTCTCGCCGCATCCGTCGCCTCGCACCCCGATTGCTATGCGGTGAGGCTCCTCGGCCGCCTTGGAACTATCTGTGTATCGGACGCGTCGCGGGATAAGGGGTTGTCACTGGTAGTCGCCCCAAGCGCGTCCGATGCTTGGACCATTCCGAGGCGGACCTGAAGCCTCTTCCCTCTAGCCGTTGGGGCTTTCTCGCCGCATCCCTCGCCTCGCACCCTGATTGCTATGCTGTGAGGCTCCTCGGCCGCCTTGGAACTATCTGTGTATCGGACGCATCGCGGGATAAGGGGTTGGCAGTGGTAGTCGCCCCAAGCGCATCCGATGCTTGGACCATTCCGAGGCGGCCCTGCAGCCTCTTCCGTCTAGCCGTTGGGGCCATCTCGCCGCATCCCCCACCTCGCACCACGATTGCTATGCGGTGAGGCTCCTTGGCCGCCTCGGAACTATCTGTGTATCGGACGCATCGCGGGATAAGGGGTTGTCACTGGTAGTCGCCCCAAGCGCGTCCGATGCTTGGACTATTCCGAGGCGGCCCTGCAGCCTCTTCCGTCTAGCCGTTGGGGCCATCTCGCTGCATCCCCCACCTCCTCGGCCGCCTCGGAACTATCTGTGTATCGGACGCATCGCGGGATAAGGGGTTGGCAGTGGTAGTCGCCCCAAGCGCGTCCGATGCTTGGACTATTCCGAGGCAGCCCTGCAGCCTCTTCCGTCTAGCCTTTGGGGCCATCTCGCCGCATCCCTCGCCTCGCACCCCGATTGCTATGCGGTGAGGCTCCTCGGCCGCCTGGGAACTATCTTCGTATCGGACGCATCGCGGGATAAGGGGTTGTCACTGGTAGTCGCCCCAAGCGCGTCCGATGCTTGGACTATTCCGAGGCGGCCCTGTGGCCTCTTCCGTCTAGCCGTTGGGGCCATCTCGCCGCATCCCCCACCTCGCACCCCGATTGCTATGCGGTGAGGCTCTTCGGCCGCCTTGGAACTATCTTCGTATCGGACGCATCGCGGGATAAGGGGTTGTCACTGGTAGTGGCCCCAAGCGCGTCCGATGCTTGGACTATTCCGAGGCGGCCCTGCAGCCTCTTCCGTCTAGCCGTTGGGGCCATCTCGCCGCATCCCCCACCTCGCACCCCGATTGCTATGCGGTGAGGCTCCTCGGCCGCCTTGGAACTATCTTCGTATCGGACGCATCGCGGGATAAGGGGTTGTCACTGGTAGTCGCCCCAAGCGCGTCCGATGCTTGGACTATTCCGACGCGGCCCTGTGGCCTCTTCCGTCTAGCCGTTGGGGCCATCTCGCCGCATCCCCCACCTCGCACCCCGATTGCTATGCGGTGAGGCTCCTCGGCCGCCTTGGAACCATCTTCGTATCGGACGCATCGCGGGATAGGGGGCTGTCACTGGTAGTCGCCCCAAGCGTGTCCGATGCTTGGACCATTCCTAGGCGGCCCTGAAGCCTCTTCCGTCTAGCCGTTGGGGCCTTCCCGCCCCATCCCTCGCCTCGCACCCCCGATTGCTATGCGGTGAGGCTCCTCGGCCGCCTTGGAACCATCTGTGTATCGGACGCATCGCGGGATAAGGGGTTGGCACTGGCAGTCGCCCCAAGCGCGTCCGATGCTTGGACCATTCCGAGGTGGCCCTGAAGCCTCTTCCGTCTAGCCGTTGGGGCCTTCCCGCCCCATCCCTCGCCTCGCACCCCGATTGATATGCGGTGAGGCTCCTCGGCCGCCTTGGAACTATCTGTGTATCGGACGCATCGCGGGATAAGGGGTTGGCACTGGTAGTCGTCCCAATCGCATCCGATGCTTGGACCATTCCGAGGCGGCCCTGCAGCCTCTTCCGTTTAGCCGTCGGGGCCTTCCCGCCGCATCCCTCGCCTCGCATCCCGATTCCTATGCGGTGAGTCTTCTCGGCCGCCGCGGAACTATACCTGTTATTGCTACTGCATCCTTCGGCTGGTAACCTCCTCTGCCGCCTTGGAACGTTCTCTTTGTCGGACGCGTCGCGGGATAAGGGGTTGGCACTGGTAGTCGCCCCAAGCGCGCCCGATGCATAGACCGCTCCGAGTCGACCTTGCTTTCAGCCTCTCACATGCATAGACCTCTCTGAGTCGACCCTGCAGCCTCTCACGTTTAGCCTTTGGAATCTCGCCTCACAACATGATTGCTATCCTTGATGCATCCCTTGCCTCGAGCCCTGATTGCTTTCTTGGCTGCATCCCTCCTCTCCTCACAGCCCGGTTGTCATCACTGCTTCATCCGTCGCTTCATGCATTCTGGCTGCTGGGCCCTTCCCACCGCACACCTCGATTGCTATCTCTTCTGCATCACACACCCCGATTGCTATCTCTGCTACATCCCTCGGCTCTCACTTCTGCATCCTTCGCCTCACACCTCGATTGCTATCAATGCTGCATCCGTAACCTCACACCCCGATTGCTATGCGGGGAGGCTCCTTGGCCGCCTTGGAAATTTCTGTGTGTCGGACGCACCGCGGGATAAGGGGTTGGCACTGGTAGTCGCCCCAAGTGCGCCCGATTCTTAGACCGCTTCGAGGTGACCTCGTAGCCTCTTTCGTCCAGGCTTCCTGCCTTCAACGCCCTTTTTACACCTCGATTGCTATGCGCGGGCTCGTTGGCGTCTATCACCTCTCTGCGAAGAGTGGCACGATGATTGTTGGGGTAAATCGTAGCAGTCCGATCTCTGGCCTTGGGCCATTGTGAGGGCTGATCGATTTCCTGTGCGCATCTCGTGTTCGCCCAGTAACAGACTCGACGACTTGTAATCGGTCTTGTTCCCGATTGTTCCTGGAGGTAGTCTTCGGAACTCTTGGATTTGACCTGTCACTCGAACTGTCCTCTTCCGAGGATGCTTGTGTGTGTGTGCTTGTGCCATTTCCTTGGCGGTATTAACGAGATATTAAAGAGCGGAGTGAGCGCCTCGCCCAGCTATGTTTGGGGCTCTCACTCCCTTACCCGGTGTGCGACCGCTTTGCACGTAGGTTGCGGAGCATCGCGACTCTTTCGATGTTTGGCGGTTGTCTTCCGGTGATGCGTTGGTCCCGAAGTGCACGTTACTAGCATTTCTGCCATTGTTCTCGATCTTTGGCACGTTCCTTCGTTGCAATTGGATATATATCTCCGTTTATACGCGCAGGCTTCTCCCGCCTATTCAGCGCTGTCCCACTCTCAGCACTCTCGTGGTCTCCTTGGCTTCTCTCTCCCGTGAGCGAGCTCTCTTCTCGAGTCTTTTCCATGTCCCATGGAGGTTGCCTTGCGAAATTCGGGCACACAAACGTGACCGGATAAGAGCGGAATTGCCTATGAGGAGAAGCTCACCTTAGGGAGCAGCAATGCCGAGTGTTTCGACAGAGGGTAGAGGGGGCGTTGTTTGGGCGGTTGCACAAAAGAGTGCTACGTTTGCACTGAAGGTTGCTTCTTCGTCTCCGACGAACTCTTCGAGGCAAAAAAGCTTGTTTACGGGGTCGAGGTGGGACTGTTCGTGCGAGTTGCGCCACCAAAAGTGCGTAGGGGGCATATACCTGGGAAATGGATGTCTCTGAGTGGCCTTACTCGGTCGCGTGCACGGTGCATTCTCTAACGGCAGGACTGTCGCGAGCATGTGCGGTTCGGATGTTTTCGGGTAAAGGGTTCCGTACGGGATGTTCTTCCCAGGCTCCTGTGAACCGAGACTCTGCATCGTCATGCTCCGGCTCCCGTGGGTGCTTCATGCCTCGTCGAGCTGTTT
>NW_026728873.1:462500-485000 GCF_030272615.1 Cryptomeria japonica
GGCCGGGGTGGGCACCTTGGCTGGGTTTGCCCAGGGTGCGCTCCGAAGCGGGGTTACTGGAGCGCCCCCTCTTTTTTTGTCAGAGCGTTTGGTGGGGTTTCTCGCATTGGCTCTTCCCAGGCCCGGTTGTTGGGTGCGCTCCCACCCTGGCGCGCGCGAAGTTGGAAGTTGGGTTAATTGCCCGGGCGCGCACCTTCGCCAGGGTGGGCACCTTGGTGCGCACACCTTGGCTGGGCTGCGCACCAGGGCGGGCTCAAGATGGCACCAGCATTCCCTTTTTCTCACTATCTTTCAAAACGGAAATTTTAAAATCTCGTTTTTTTTTTGCCTTTTATGGAAATTAGTGAAGGCATCGCATCAAAGGTGCGCACCTCGCTGCCCACCTTGGTGTGCTCCGAGGTGCCCACCACGGTGCGCAACGCCGGTGCGAACCCGGGAGCGCCCCGATGTGTGCTCCAAGGTGCGGCGTGCACGAAGTCGGACCCCGGTTTGCCCCGGGTGCGCACCTCGCGTGCACCTTGGTGCGCACACCTTGGCTGGGTTGCGCGGCCTGGTGGGCACCATGGTGCGCACCAAGGAGCGCTCCGAAGTGTGCTCCAAGGTGCGGCGTGCACGAAGTCGGAGCCCGGTTTGCCCCGGGTACGCACCTCGCGTGCACCTTCGCCGGGGTGGGCACCTCGGCTGGGTTGCGCGCCCTGGTGCGCACCAAGGAGCGCTCCGAAGTGTGCTCCAAGGTGCGGCGTGCACGAAGTCGGAGCCCGGTTTGCCCCGGGTGCGCACCTTCGCCGCGGTGCGCACCATGGCGTGCACGAAGTCGGAGCCCGGTTTGCCCCGGGTGCGCACCTCGCGTGCACCTTCGGCGGGGTTGCGCGCCCTGGTGGGCACCATGGTGCGCACCAAGGAGCGCTCCGAAGTGTGCTCCAAGGTGCGGCGTGCACGAAGTCGGAGCCCGGTTTGCCCCGGGTGCGCACCTCGCGTGCACCTTCGGCGGGGTTGCGCGCCCTGGTGGGCACCATGGTGCGCACCAAGGAGCGCTCCGAAGTGTGCTCCAAGGTGCGGCGTGCACGAAGTCGGAGCCCGGTTTGCCCCGGGTGCGCACCTCGCGTGCACCTTCGCCGCGGTGGGCACCATGGCGTGCACGAAGTCGGAGCCCGGTTTGCCCCGGGTGCGCACCTCGCGTGCACCTTCGCCGGGGTGGGCACCTCGGCTGGGTTGCGCGCCCTGGTGCGCACCAAGGAGCGCTCCGAAGTGTGCTCCAAGGTGCGGCGTGCACGAAGTCGGAGCCCGGTTTGCCCCGGGTGCGCACCTCGCGTGCACCTTCGCCAGGGTGGGCACCTCGGTGTGCTCCGAGGTGCGAACCCGAGAGCGCTCCGAGGTGCCCACGAAGTCGAAAGTCGGGTTAATTGCATTGTTTTCCCCGGGTGCGCTCCGAGGTGCGCAACATCGGCGCGCACCAAGGAGGGCTCCGAAGTGTGCTCCAAGGTGCGCACGATGGCGTGCACCTCTGGTGCGCACGATTCGGAGCTCGGTTTGACCGGGGTGCGCACACCTTGGCTGGGTTGCGCACCTTTTGTGCGCTCCAAGGTGCGCACGAAGTCGGAGCTCGGTTTGCCCCGGGTGCGCACCTTCGCCAGGGTGCGCACCTTGATGCGCACGCCTTGGCTGGGCTGCGCACCTTGGTGGGCGCCATGGTGCGCACCTTTCGTGCGCTCCAAGGTGCGCACGAAGTCGGAGCTCGGTTTGCCCCGGGTGCGCACCTTGGTGGGCGCCATGGTGCACTCCGAGGTGCCCAAGATTGGTGCGCACCAAGGAGCGCTCCGAAGTGCGCTCCAAGGTGCGCGCGAAGTCGAAAGTTGGGTTAATTGTCCGGTTTGCCTCGGGTGCGCACCTTGCGTGCACCTTCGCCAGGGTGGGCGCCTTGGTGCGCACACCTTGGCTGGGCTGCGCACACCTTGGCACCCGCGTTTCCTTCATTTTAAATTTTTTTTTTTTACAATCTCTCAAGTGGGAAATTCTATAATCTCAACTTTTTTTGCCTTTTCAGGAAACTTTTGAATGGAGCGCATCATTGGTGCGCTCCGAAGTGTGCTCCAAAGCTCTCTCCAGCTGCGTGCACCTGCCCCGGCCGCGCACCCGGCCCCGCCCAGCTTCGCTCACCTGTCCCGGGCGTCTGGTGCGGAACCTTAGAGTAAGAAACATCACCGTGCACCTTGGCCAACGTGCGCGACTCGACCGAGCGCGCACTGGCCGAGGTGCACACCGATTTCACCTGGGTGCGCGCGCAGCACCTCGGGCGCACCGGGGTGCGCGCACAACGCCCGGGTTGCACCGTGGCCTGTGTGCTCGGGGCGCCTCGGGTGCGCGCTCGGTGTCGCCCCCGCGCGCGCGGTAGTGCGGGCAGCGCACCCCGGCCCGGCCCGGCCCCGACGAGAACGCAAACGGGCAAAAGGTTTATTCAAATAGCATTGCGACGCCCGGCGAAAAACTAAAAAAGGGTGCAACACCGGGACTTCCCGGGAGGTCACCCATCCCAGTACTACTCCGGCCCAAGCGCGCTTAACTGCGGAGTTCTGATGGGATCCGGTGCACTAACGCTGGTATGATCGCACCCGTTATGAGCTTGTCGCAGTGTGTACTTAGCAAACCGCGACCCACGTGCGAATCCACCCCGGCCACCCACCCCCGTCGAGGTGCACACCCTCCCTCGCGAAGTGCGCCCCGTTCGCCAAGTGTGAGCCCTGCCCGGGTGCGCGCACCTTGCTAGGGCGTCGGGTGTGCACCCGGCCCGGCCTACGTGCGTGCACCTGGAGGGGGCGTCGTGTGCGTGCAGTGTCCCGTCTGCAACGCGGTGCCCACACACCACCTCGGGCGCAACGACCTGCGCTCACATGTGGGCCGAGTGCACCTTGGTGCATGTTCGGGGCGCCTCGGGTGCACGCTCGATCTTGCCCCGGTGCACCAAGGCGCTCGGTTTGCCCCGGGTGCGCACTTGGTGCAAGGTGGGCACCCAAAATAGGGATCAAGCACCAAAACACAAGTTTCGGGATGCAAAATGGGACCCAAGGACCACAAATGCGTTCCAAGACCCATGATGGGTCCACGAGAACAAAAATGTGTTCCGAGACTTAATAAACAAATATTGGGTTTTAGGAGAAGAAACATGCTCTGATGCCCAAAACGAGAATCGACCCCGAAAAGGCCACAGGCCAAAAGTGGGATGCGAGACAAAAAAAAATGGGACCCGAGGACCAAAATTGGGTTCCCAGGTCGAAGACAGGGCAACCGGACAAGAAACGACCTCTAAGGCTCGAAATGAGTCCCGACGACTAAAACTTGACAAGAAGCACCCATCAGGCACCCAACTCGACACCCATGGGATGCCGACCCACCCGGGCTTCCACCTAGCACACCTTGGCACCCACCCACCCTCGCACCCAACCTCGCACCCAACTTAGCACCTTTGAACCCACATTGGCACTCACCCTGACCCTGGCACCTTGGAACCCACATTGGCACTCACCTTGACCCTGGCACCCACCTTTGCACTCACCTTGGGACCCACCCTGGCTCCCACCTCGGCACCCACCCAGACACCCACCTTGGTTCCTTGGCACCCACCTTGGATCCTTGGCACCCACCCCGACACCCACCTTGGCACGCAACTTGGCTACTTGCCACCCATCTTGGCTCCTTGACGCCCACCCCGACAACCACCCCGTGACCTACCCTGGCTAGGGTTGGTGCACACCCACCCTGGTGCCCACCTTGGCACCCACCCTATGACCCACCTTGGCACGCACCTTAGTACCCACCCCGTTACCCACCCTAGGACCCACCCCGTGACCCACCTTGGCCAGGGTGGGTGCCTTGGTGCGCACAACTTGCCTGGGCTGCACACCAGGGCGGGCTCAAGATGGCACCCGCGTTCCGTTTTTTTCACTATCTTTCAAAACGGAAATTTTAAAATCTCATTTTTTTCTTTTTTTTGCCTTTTTTGGAAATTAGTGAAGGCAGCGCATCAAAGGTGCGCAATGCTGGTGCGAACCCGGGAGCGCTCCGATGTGTGCTCCAAGGTGCGGCGTGCACGAAGTCCGAGCCCGGTTTGCCCCGGGTGCGCACCTCGCGTGCACCTTCGCCGGGGTGAGCACCTTGGCTGGGTTGCGCGCCCTGGTGCGTACCAAGGAGCGCTCTGAAGTGTGCTCCAAGGTGCGGCGTGCACGAAGTCGGAGCCCGGTTTGCCCCGGGTGTGCACCTCGGGTGCGCACCTCGCGTGCACCTTCGCTGCGGTGGGCACCTTGGCTGGGTTGCGCGCCTTGGTGGGCACCATGCAGTGCACGAAGTCGGAGCCCGGTTTGCCCCGGGCGCGCACCTCCGCCAGGGTGGGCACCTTGGTGCGCACAACTTGCCTGGGCTGCGCACCAGGAAGGGCTCAAGATGGCACCCGCGTTCCGTTTTTTTCACTATCTTTCAGAACGGAAATTTTAAAATATCGTTTTTTTTTGCCTTTTCTGGAAATTAGTGAAGGCAGCGCATCAAAGGTGCGCAACGCTGGTGCGAACCTGGGAGCGCTCCGATGTGTGCTCCAAGGTGCGGCGTGCACAAAGTCGGAGCCCGGTTTGCCCCGGGTGCGCCCTGGTGGGCACCATGGTGCGCACCAAGGAGCGCTCCGAAGTGTGCTCCAAGGTGCGGCCTGCACGAAGTCGGAGCCCGGTTTGCCCCGGGTGTGCACCTCGGGTGGGCACCTTGGTGCGCATGCCTTGCCTGGGCTGCGCACCAGGGCGGGCTCAAGATGGCACCCGCGTTCCTTTTTTTTCACTATCTTTCAAAACGGAAATTTTAAAATCTCATTTTTTTTTGCCTTTTTCTGGAAATTAGTGAAGGCAGCGCATCAAAGGTGCGCACCTCGCTGCCCACCACGGTGCGCAACGCCGGTGGGCACCCGGGAGTGCTTCGAAGTGTGCTCCAAGGTGTTGCGTGCACGTTGTCGGAGCCCGGTTTGCCCCGGGTGCGCACCTCGCGTGCACCTTCGTCGGGGTGGGCACCTTGGCTTGGTTTGCCCCGGCTGCGCTCCGAAGCGGGGTTATTGGAGCGCCGCCTCTTTTTTTGTCGGAGCGTTTGGTGGGGTTTCTCGCATTGGCTCTTCCGAGGCCCGGTTGCCACCCTGGCGCGCACGAAGTCGGAAGTAGGGTTAATTGCCCGGGTGCGCACCTTTGCCAGGGTGGCACCTTACCTGGGCTGCGCACCAGGGCGGGCTCAAGATGGCACGCGCGTTCCGTTTTTTTCACTATCTTTCAAAACGGAAATTTTAAAATCTCCTTTTTTTTTTGCCTTTTCTGGAAATTAGTGAAGGCAGCGCATCAAAGGTGCGCACCTCGCTGCCCACCTTGGTGTGCTCTGAGGTGCGCACCCGGGAGCGCTACGAAGTGTGCTCCAAGGTGCGGCGTGCACGTTGTCGGAGCCCGGTTTGCCCCGGGTGCGCACCTCGCCTGCACCTTGGCCGGGGTGGGCACCTTGGCTGGGTTTGCCCAGGGTGCGCTCCGAAGCGGGGTTACTGGAGCGCCCCCTCTTTTTTTGTCAGAGAGTTTGGTGGGGTTTCTCGCATTGGCTCTTCCCAGGCCCGGTTGTTGGGTGCGCTCCCACCCTGGCGCGCGCGAAGTTGGAAGTTGGGTTAATTGCCCGGGCGCGCACCTTCGCCAGGGTGGGCACCTTGGTGCGCAAACCTTGGCTGGGCTGCGCACCAGGGCGGGCTCAAGATGGCACCAGCATTCCCTTTTTCTCACTATCTTTCAAAACGGAAATTTTAAAATCTCGTTTTTTTTTTGCCTTTTATGGAAATTAGTGAAGGCATCGCATCAAAGGTGCGCACCTCGCTGCCCACCTTGGTGTGCTCCGAGGTGCCCACCACGGTGCGCAACGCCGGTGCGAACCCGGGAGCGCCCCGATGTGTGCTCCAAGGTGCGGCGTGCACGAAGTCGGACCCCGGTTTGCCCCGGGTGCGCACCTCGCGTGCACCTTGGTGCGCACACCTTGGCTGGGTTGCGCGGCCTGGTGGGCACCATGGTGCGCACCAAGGAGCGCTCCGAAGTGTGCTCCAAGGTGCGGCGTGCACGAAGTCGGAGCCCGGTTTGCCCCGGGTGCGCACCTTCGCCGCGGTGGGCACCATGGCGTGCACGAAGTCGGAGCCCGGTTTGCCCCGGGTGCGCACCTCGCGTGCACCTTCGCCGGGGTGGGCACCTCGGCTGGGTTGCGCGCCCTGGTGCGCACCAAGGAGCGCTCTGAAGTGTGCTCCAAGGTGCGGCGTGCACGAAGTCGGAGCCCGGTTTGCCCCGGGTGTGCACCTCGCGTGCACCTTCGCTGCGGTGGGCACCTTGGCTGGGTTGCGCGCCTTGGTGGGCACCATGCAGTGCACGAAGTCGGAGCCCGGTTTGCCCCGGGCGCGCACCTCCGCCAGGGTGGGCACCTTGGTGCGCACAACTTGCCTGGGCTGCGCACCAGGAAGGGCTCAAGATGGCACCCGCGTTCCGTTTTTTTCACTATCTTTCAGAACGGAAATTTTAAAATATCGTTTTTTTTTGCCTTTTCTGGAAATTAGTGAAGGCAGCGCATCAAAGGTGCGCAACGCTGGTGCGAACCTGGGAGCGCTCCGATGTGTGCTCCAAGGTGCGGCGTGCACGAAGTCGGACCCCGGTTTGCCCCGGGTGCGCACCTCGCGTGCACCTTGGTGCGCACACCTTGGCTGGGTTGCGCGCCCTGGTGGGCACCATGGTGCGCACCAAGGAGCGCTCCGAAGTGTGCTCCAAGGTGCGGCGTGCACGAAGTCGGAGCCCGGTTTGCCCCGGGTGCGCACCTCGCGTGCACCTTCGCCGCGGTGGGCACCATGGCGTGCACGAAGTCGGAGCCCGGTTTGCCCCGGGTGCGCACCTCGCGTGCACCTTCGCCGGGGTGGGCACCTTGGTGTGCAGACCTTGGCTGGGTTGCGCGCCCTGGTGGGCACCATGGTGCGCACCAAGGAGCGCTCCGAAGTGTGCTCCAAGGTGCGGCCTGCACGAAGTCGGAGCCCGGTTTGCCCCGGGTGTGCACCTCGGGTGGGCACCTTGGTGCGCATGCCTTGCCTGGGCTGCGCACCAGGGCGGGCTCAAGATGGCACCCGCGTTCCTTTTTTTTCACTATCTTTCAAAACGGAAATTTTAAAATCTCATTTTTTTTTGCCTTTTTCTGGAAATTAGTGAAGGCAGCGCATCAAAGGTGCGCACCTCGCTGCCCACCACGGTGCGCAACGCCGGTGGGCACCCGGGAGTGCTTCGAAGTGTGCTCCAAGGTGCTGCGTGCACGTTGTCGGAGCCCGGTTTGCCCCGGGTGCGCACCTCGCGTGCACCTTCGTCGGGGTGGGCACCTTGGCTGGGTTTGCCCCGGCTGCGCTCCGAAGCGGGGTTATTGGAGCGCCGCCTCTTTTTTTGTCGGAGCGTTTGGTGGGGTTTCTCGCATTGGCTCTTCCGAGGCCCGGTTGCCACCCTGGCGCGCACGAAGTCGGAAGTAGGGTTAATTGCCCGGGTGCGCACCTTTGCCAGGGTGGGCACCTTACCTGGGCTGCGCACCAGGGCGGGCTCAAGATGGCACGCGCGTTCCGTTTTTTTCACTATCTTTCAAAACGGAAATTTTAAAATCTCCTTTTTTTTTTGCCTTTTCTGGAAATTAGTGAAGGCAGCGCATCAAAGGTGCGCACCTCGCTGCCCACCTTGGTGTGCTCTGAGGTGCGCACCCGGGAGCGCTACGAAGTGTGCTCCAAGGTGCGGCGTGCACGTTGTCGGAGCCCGGTTTGCCCCGGGTGCGCACCTCGCCTGCACCTTGGCCGGGGTGGGCACCTTGGCTGGGTTTGCCCAGGGTGCGCTCCGAAGCGGGGTTACTGGAGCGCCCCCTCTTTTTTTGTCAGAGCGTTTGGTGGGGTTTCTCGCATTGGCTCTTCCCAGGCCCGGTTGTTGGGTGCGCTCCCACCCTGGCGCGCGCGAAGTTGGAAGTTGGGTTAATTGCCCGGGCGCGCACCTTCGCCAGGGTGGGCACCTTGGTGCGCACACCTTGGCTGGGCTGCGCACCAGGGCGGGCTCAAGATGGCACCAGCATTCCCTTTTTCTCACTATCTTTCAAAACGGAAATTTTAAAATCTCGTTTTTTTTTTGCCTTTTATGGAAATTAGTGAAGGCATCGCATCAAAGGTGCGCACCTCGCTGCCCACCTTGGTGTGCTCCGAGGTGCCCACCACGGTGCGCAACGCCGGTGCGAACCCGGGAGCGCCCCGATGTGTGCTCCAAGGTGCGGCGTGCACGAAGTCGGACCCCGGTTTGCCCCGGGTGCGCACCTCGCGTGCACCTTCGCCGGGGTGGGCACCTCGGCTGGGTTGCGCGCCCTGGTGCGCACCAAGGAGCGCTCCGAAGTGTGCTCCAAGGTGCGGCGTGCACGAAGTCGGAGCCCGGTTTGCCCCGGGTGCGCACCTCGCGTGCACCTTCGCCAGGGTGGGCACCTCGGTGCGCACACCTTCTCAATGTTTTCTTGCCTTTTCTGGAAATTGGTGAAGGCAGCGCATCAAAGGTGCGCACCTCGGTGTGCTCCGAGGTGCGAACCCGAGAGCGCTCCGAGGTGCCCACGAAGTCGAAAGTCGGGTTAATTGCATTGTTTTCCCCGGGTGCGCTCCGAGGTGCGCAACATCGGCGCGCACCAAGGAGGGCTCCGAAGTGTGCTCCAAGGTGCGCACGATGGCGTGCACCTCTGGTGCGCACGATTCGGAGCTCGGTTTGACCGGGGTGCGCACACCTTGGCTGGGTTGCGCACCTTTTGTGCGCTCCAAGGTGCGCACGAAGTCGGAGCTCGGTTTGCCCCGGGTGCGCACCTTCGCCAGGGTGCGCACCTTGATGCGCACGCCTTGGCTGGGCTGCGCACCTTGGTGGGCGCCATGGTGCGCACCTTTCGTGCGCTCCAAGGTGCGCACGAAGTCGGAGCTCGGTTTGCCCCGGGTGCGCACCTTGGTGGGCGCCATGGTGCACTCCGAGGTGCCCAAGATTGGTGCGCACCAAGGAGCGCTCCGAAGTGCGCTCCAAGGTGCGCGCGAAGTCGAAAGTTGGGTTAATTGTCCGGTTTGCCTCGGGTGCGCACCTTGCGTGCACCTTCGCCAGGGTGGGCGCCTTGGTGCGCACACCTTGGCTGGGCTGCGCACACCTTGGCACCCGCGTTTCCTTCATTTTAAATTTTTTTTTTTTACAATCTCTCAAGTGGGAAATTCTATAATCTCAACTTTTTTTGCCTTTTCAGGAAACTTTTGAATGGAGCGCATCATTGGTGCGCTCCGAAGTGTGCTCCAAAGCTCTCTCCAGCTGCGTGCACCTGCCCCGGCCGCGCACCCGGCCCCGCCCAGCTTCGCTCACCTGTCCCGGGCGTCTGGTGCGGAACCTTAGAGTAAGAAACATCACCGTGCACCTTGGCCAACGTGCGCGACTCGACCGAGCGCGCACTGGCCGAGGTGCACACCGATTTCACCTGGGTGCGCGCGCAGCACCTCGGGCGCACCGGGGTGCGCGCACAACGCCCGGGTTGCACCGTGGCCTGTGTGCTCGGGGCGCCTCGGGTGCGCGCTCGGTGTCGCCCCCGCGCGCGCGGTAGTGCGGGCAGCGCACCCCGGCCCGGCCCGGCCCCGACGAGAACGCAAACGGGCAAAAGGTTTATTCAAATAGCATTGCGACGCCCGGCGAAAAACTAAAAAAGGGTGCAACACCGGGACTTCCCGGGAGGTCACCCATCCCAGTACTACTCCGGCCCAAGCGCGCTTAACTGCGGAGTTCTGATGGGATCCGGTGCACTAACGCTGGTATGATCGCACCCGTTATGAGCTTGTCGCAGTGTGTACTTAGCAAACCGCGACCCACGTGCGAATCCACCCCGGCCACCCACCCCCGTCGAGGTGCACACCCTCCCTCGCGAAGTGCGCCCCGTTCGCCAAGTGTGAGCCCTGCCCGGGTGCGCGCACCTTGCTAGGGCGTCGGGTGTGCACCCGGCCCGGCCTACGTGCGTGCACCTGGAGGGGGCGTCGTGTGCGTGCAGTGTCCCGTCTGCAACGCGGTGCCCACACACCACCTCGGGCGCAACGACCTGCGCTCACATGTGGGCCGAGTGCACCTTGGTGCATGTTCGGGGCGCCTCGGGTGCACGCTCGATCTTGCCCCGGTGCACCAAGGCGCTCGGTTTGCCCCGGGTGCGCACTTGGTGCAAGGTGGGCACCCAAAATAGGGATCAAGCACCAAAACACAAGTTTCGGGATGCAAAATGGGACCCAAGGACCACAAATGCGTTCCAAGACCCATGATGGGTCCACGAGAACAAAAATGTGTTCCGAGACTTAATAAACAAATATTGGGTTTTAGGAGAAGAAACATGCTCTGATGCCCAAAACGAGAATCGACCCCGAAAAGGCCACAGGCCAAAAGTGGGATGCGAGACAAAAAAAAATGGGACCCGAGGACCAAAATTGGGTTCCCAGGTCGAAGACAGGGCAACCGGACAAGAAACGACCTCTAAGGCTCGAAATGAGTCCCGACGACTAAAACTTGACAAGAAGCACCCATCAGGCACCCAACTCGACACCCATGGGATGCCGACCCACCCGGGCTTCCACCTAGCACACCTTGGCACCCACCCACCCTCGCACCCAACCTCGCACCCAACTTAGCACCTTTGAACCCACATTGGCACTCACCCTGACCCTGGCACCTTGGAACCCACATTGGCACTCACCTTGACCCTGGCACCCACCTTTGCACTCACCTTGGGACCCACCCTGGCTCCCACCTCGGCACCCACCCAGACACCCACCTTGGTTCCTTGGCACCCACCTTGGATCCTTGGCACCCACCCCGACACCCACCTTGGCACGCAACTTGGCTACTTGCCACCCACCTTGGCTCCTTGACGCCCACCCCGACAACCACCCCGTGACCTACCCTGGCTAGGGTTGGTGCACACCCACCCTGGTGCCCACCTTGGCACCCACCCTATGACCCACCTTGGCACGCACCTTAGTACCCACCCCGTTACCCACCCTAGGACCCACCCCGTGACCCACCTTGGCCAGGGTGGGTGCACCCACCCTGGTGCCCACCTTGGCACCCACCCATCCTAGCACCCAGCCTGTGACCGGGCTTGGAACCCAACCTTGCACCCGCACCCGTCTTGGCCAGTGTGGGTGCGCACCCATCCTGGCACCCACGTTGTGACACACCCTTTAACCCACGCACCCTAGCACCCACGTTGGCACCCACCTTGGAACCCAACCTAGCAACTTGGCACCCACCCCGTGACCCACCTTGGCATCCACCATAGCAGTCGCCGACTTGGCACCCACCTCGGCACCCACCTTGACACTTGTGGACCCACCTTGCCACTCACCCTAGCATCGACCCATCCTAGCACCCACCCTGGCACCTTTGCACCCTAGCACTCACCCATCCTAGCACCTAACCTGTGACCCACCTTGACACTCACCCTCGCACCCACCTTGGAACCCAACCTAGCACCCACCCACCCTGACACCAACCCTAGCACCTACCCACCCTTGCACCCACCCTGTGACCCATCTTGGCACCCACCCATCCTACCACTCAACCTATCACCCACCTTCTCACCCACCTTGGCATCCACCTTAGCACCCACCCACACTGGCACCTTGGCACCCACCTCGGGCAAGGTGGGTGCACACCCACCCTGGCACCCAATTTAGAACCCACCGAGCATGTTACCCACCTTGGCACCCACATTGCAGCCCACCCTAGTACCCACCCTATGACCCACATTGGCATCCACACCCTAGCACCCAGGCACCTCGACACCCGCCTTGACACCCACCCTAGCACTGAACCTGTGACCCACCTTGGAACTCACCCTAGAACCCACCCACCCTGTGAACCACCTTGGCATCCACCTTAGCACCCACCCACCTTGGCACCCACTCTAGCACTCACCCATCCTAACACCCAACTTGTTACCCACCTTGGCACCCGCCCTCGCGTCCACCTTGAAACCCACCCTAGCACCCACCCACGCAGGAGCCCACCTTGGCACCCAACCTAACACCCACGCATCCTGGCACCCAACTTGTGACCCACCTTGGAACCCACCCTAGTACCCACCTTTGAACCCACTATATCACCAACCCACCTTGGCACCCACCCTATGACCCTCTTTGGAATCCACCCTAGCACGCACCCACCCTGGCACCCACCATGGAGCGCACCCTAGCACCCACCCACCTCGGCACGCACCTCAACACCCACCTTGGTGTGCGCACTGCGCCAACCTCTCAAAGACCCTATGTGGTGCGCTCCAAAGTGTACACCTTTGGTGCGCTCCAAGGTGCGCACCTTTGGTGCACACCGAGGTGCACACCAAAGTGTGCACCGAGGTGAGCACCAAAGTGCACTCCAGGGTGCACACCAAGGCGTGCACCTTTGGTGCGGTCAATGCAAACGAATTCGGAAGTTGGGGTCGATGTCCTAATCGCTGCTGCAGACTACACGTATGAGAATCGGACAAATAGCTTTATATAGGGGAGGTGTTGCGTTTGATGGGTCGACTCCCCTGGTTGTGTGCACTGCACCAACTTCAAAGACCCTGTCTTGTTTAAGAAGTCAAAAGTTGGGGTGGATGTCCTAATCATTGCTGCAGTCTACGCATGTATGAGAATCAGACAAATAGCTTATATAGGGGAGGTGTTGCATTCGGTGGGTTGACTCCCCTGGTTGTGCGCACTGCGCCAACCTCAAAGACCCCGCATAGCAGAAGAAGTCGGAAGTCGGATTTTGGTGAGCACCAAGGCGTGCACCTTTGGTGCGGTCAACGCAGACGAATTCAGAAGTTGGGGTGGATGTCCTAATCGTTGTTGCAGGCTACACATGTATGAGAATCAGACAAATAGCTTATATAGGGGAGGTGTTGGGTTTGATGGGTCAACTCCCTTGGTTGTGCGCATTACGCCAACCTCAAAGACCTTGTTTTCGTTAAGAAGTCAAAAGTTGGGGTCAATGTCCTAATGGCTCCTGCAGGCTACACATGTATGAGAATCGGACAAATAGCTTATATAGGGGAGGTGTTGGGTTTGATGGGTCGACTCCCCTGGTTGTGCGCATTACGTCAACCTCAAAGACCTTGTTTTCGTTAAGAAGTCAAAAGTTGGGGTCGATGTCCTAATTGCTCCTGTAGACTACACATGTATGAGAATCAGACAAATAGCTTATATAGGGGAGGTGTTGGGTTTGATGGGTTGACTCCCCTAGTTGTTCGCATTACACCAACCTCAAAGACCTTGTTTTCGTTTAGAAGCCGAAAGTTGGGGTCGATGTCCTAATTGCTCCTGCAGGCTACGCATGTATGAGAATCAGACAAATAGCTTATATAGGGGAGGTGTTGGGTTTGATGGGTCGACTCCCCTGGTTGTGCGCATTGCGCCAACCTCAAAGACCCTGCATTGCGGATGAAGTCGAAAGTCAGAGTTTGGTGTGCTACAAGGTGTGGTCGAAGGTGCTCACCTAGGTGTGCACCTTTGGAGCACAGGAAAAGTGCCCTCCAAAAGTGCGCACCTTTGGAGTGCACAAAAGTGCCCTCCAAAAGTGCGCACCTTTGGAGCGCAGAAAAGTGCCCTCCAAAAAGTGCCCTCCAAAAGTGCGCACCTTTGGAGCGCAGAAAAGTGCCCTCCAAAAAGTGCCCTCCAAAAGTGCGCACCTTTGGAGCGCAGAAAAGTGCCCTCCAAAAAGTGCCCTCCAAAAGTGCGCACCTTTGGAGCGCAGAAAAGTGCCCTCCAAAAAGTGCCCTCCAAAAGTGCGCACCTTTGGAGCGCAGAAAAGTGCCCTCCAAAAAGTGCCCTCCAAAAGTGCGCACCTTTGGAGCGCAGAAAAGTGCCCTCCAAAAAGTGCCCTCCAAAAGTGCGCACCTTTGGAGCGCAGAAAAGTGCCCTCCAAAAAGTGCCCTCCAAAAGTGCGCACCTTTGGAGCGCAGAAAAGTGCCCTCCAAAAAGTGCCCTCCAAAAGTGCGCACCTTTGGAGCGCAGAAAAGTGCCCTCCAAAAAGTGCCCTCCAAAAGTGCGCACCTTTGGAGCGCAGAAAAGTGCCCTCCAAAAGTGCGCACCTTTGGAGCGCACAAAAGTGCCCTCCAAAAGTGCGCACTTTTGGTGCGCACCAAGGCGCTGGTTCGGTCGTTGCAGGCGAGTTCGGAAGTTGGGGTCGATGTCCTGAGCGGAGGTGCAAACTACACAGGTGTCGGAATCGGACAAATAGCTTATATAGGGGAGGTGTATGCTTCGATGGGTCGACTCCCCAGGTTGAGCGCACCGCGCCAACCTCAAAGACCCTACGGTATGGATGAAGTCGGAAGTTGGGTCCGATGACCGATTCGATTAGTAGGTATGCTCATGAGGTCGGAATTTGGGTCCGATGACCTGCCATGTGCAGGAAGGCGAATGTTGACACTGTGCGTTGCAAGGTGCACACCAAGGCGCTGGTGCGGTCTTTTTAGTCGAGTTCGGAAGTTGGGGTCGATGTCCTGATCGGAGGTGCAAGCTACACAGGTGTGGGAATCGGACAAATAGCTTATATAGGGGAGGTGTATGCTTCGTTGGGTCGACTCCCCGGGTTGAGCGCACCGCGCCAACCTCAAAGACCCTACGGTATGGATGAAGTCGGAAGTTGGGTCCGATGACCAATTCGATATGTAGGCATACTCGCGAGGTCGGAATTTGGGTCCGATGACCTGCCACGTGCAGGAAGGCGAATGTTGGCACTGTGCGTTGCAAGGTGCGCACCAAGGCGCTGGTTCGGTCGTTGGAGGCGAGTTCGGAAGTTGGGGTCGATGTCTTGATCGGAGGTGCAAACTACACAGGTGTGGGAATCGGACAAATAGCTTATATAGGGGAGGTGTATGCTTCGTTGGGTCGACTCCCCGGGTTGAGCGCACCGCGCCAACCTCAAAGACCCTACGGTATGGATGAAGTCGGAAGTTGGGTCCGATGACCGATTCGATATGTAGGCATACTCGCGAGGTCGGAATTTGGGTCCGATGACCTGCCATGTGCAGGAAGGCGAATGTTGGGACTGTGCGTCGCAAGGTGCGCACCAAGGCGCTGGTGCCGTCGTTGCAGTCGAGTTCGGAAGTTGGGGTCGATGTCCTGGTCAGAGGTGCAAACTACACAGGTGTGGGAATCGGACAAATAGCTTATATAGGGGAGGTGTATGCTTCGATGGGTCGACTCCCTGGGTTGAGCGCACCGCGCCAACCTCAAAGACCCTACAGTATGGATGAAGTCGGAAGTTGGGTCCGATGACCGATTCGATACGTAGGCATATTGGCGAGGTCTGAATTTGTGTCCGATGACCTGCCATGCGCAGGAAGGCGGAATTTGGGTCCGATGACCGAGTTGATGGCGTGCCATGCGCAGAAAGGCGGAATTTGGGTCCGATGACCGAGTTGATGTTGATGGCCCGCCATGCACAGGAAGGCGGAATTTGGGTCCGATGACCGATTTGAAGGCGTGCCATACGCAAAAAGGCGGAGTTTGGGTCCGATGACCGAGTTGATATTGATGGCCCGCCATGCGCAGGAAGGCGGAATTTGGGTCCGATGACCTGACATACGCATGGAGTCCGACTCGGGGGCCGATGTTCGATTCGATGACTTGCATTGTGGGTAAAGTCGGAAGTTGTGGTCTTTGACCCGATTCGATGACCAGACTTCGGCTGCTTGAGAATCGGACAAATAACTTATATAGGGGAGGTAGTGTTCTCGAGCATCCTCCCCCCGTGCCCGTTTATGTCGATTGATGCTGGTGCTCGACTGGTTGGAGCGCTCGGATGCAAAAATCTTGCACCAGGATTTATCGATTGTGATGGACACGGCAAGTCTCCTGATTGCTATGCAGGAGCTCATCGTGAATCTCTATGCGGCCTTGGTATGGACTCGACCTGCGGAATGGTTCGGCAATGGTAGTCGCTCCAACACGTCCTTGCAATGGCCACAGAGGTGATTCGACTAGAGCTCCAGTCTAGCTTTTGGGTTGCTTGGCGGACTGGTATAGCCGCGATCGAGTTCCGGCCATGAACGTTTTAGATAGCTCTTGGGCTTTCTGGGACGGAAGTCGGAAGTTTGGGCTGTTGTCCGATTTGATGACCATTCTTCGGATGTGTGAGAATCGGACAAATAACTTATATAGGGGACTGTGTTGTCTCACGCAGCCCCCTCCGTGCCCCTCTATCTCGACCGATGTTGGTGCTTGAAAGGGTTGGGATCGCTCGGATTTATAAACGTGCACCACCATTTGTCGAGTGTGAGGGACGCGGCAGGTCTCCTAAATGCTATGCGGGCGCTCTCTGAGAATCTCTATCCGGCCTCGACACAGACTAGTCTTGCTGAATGGTTTGGCACTGGTAGTCGATCCAACACGTCGTTGTTGTGGCCGCCTAGGCGATTCGATTCGAGCCCCCGTCTAGCTTTTGGGTTGCTTGGCGGATTTTGCCCTATCCGCAAGTGAGCTCGGTCCCTAAACGTTCGAGAAACCCGATTGCTATGCGCCGACTCTCTTTCTTGCGAGCCTCCATCTAGCTTTTGGGTCTCTACGGAACGGAAGTCGGAATCTGGGACCGTTGTTTGATTCGACGAGGCAGACTACGGTTGTGCGAGAATCGGACAAATAACTTATATAGGGGAGGTGTTGACTGGAGCATTCTCCCCCGTGCCCCTCTAACTCGACCAATGCTGGCGCTCGAACGGTGGTAGCGCTCGGATTTTCATTGAGCGCCAGCATTGGTCGATTTAGAGGGGCATGCGAGATTCCCGAATGCTATGCGAGGGCTCTAACGGAAATGTCTATTGGTTTCGGTATGGATGCAATTGCGAGTGGTTCGGCAAAGGTAGTCGTTCCGATGCGTCCATGTCGTGGCCAAATCGATAATTCGATTTGAGCCCTCGTATAGCATTTGGGTCTCTCGATGTGATTCCGCATTCCAGTCCCTTTGGGCACTGCTTGAGCCGCATCCCAGGGGGTTCCCTTCCCAATAATCTGCCTCGCAACCCGATTGCTATGCGGTGAGGCTCCTCGGCCGCCTCGGAACTATCTGTGTATCAGACGCATCGCGGGATAAGGGGTTGGCAACGGTAGTCGCCCCAAGCGCGTCCGATGCTTGGACCATTCCGAGGCGGCCCTGAAGCCTCTTCCGTCTAGCCGTTGGGTCCTTCTCGCCGCATCCCTCGCCTCGCACCCCGATTGCTATGCGGTGAGGCTCCTCGGCCGCCTCGGAACTATCTGTGTATCGGACGCGTCGCGGGATAAGGGGTTGTCACTGGTAGTCGCCCCAAGCGCGTCCGATGCTTGGACCATTCCGAGGCGGCCCTGAAGCCTCTTCCGTCTAGCCGTTGGGTCCTTCTCGCCGCATCCCTCGCCTCGCACCCCGATTGCTATGCGGTGAGGCTCCTCGGCCGCCTCGGAACTATCTGTGTATCGGACGCGTCGCGGGATAAGGGGTTGTCACTGGTAGTCGCCCCAAGCGCGTCCGATGCTTGGACCATTCCGAGGCGGCCCTGAAGCCTCTTCCGTCTAGCCGTTGGGTCCTTCTCGCCGCATCCCTCGCCTCGCACCCCGATTGCTATGCGGTGAGGCTCCTCGGCCGCCTCGGAACTATCTGTGTATCGGACGCGTCGCGGGATAAGGGGTTGTCACTGGTAGTCGCCCCAAGCGCGTTCGATGCTTGGACCATTCCGAGGCGGCCCTGAAGCCTCTTCCGTCTAGCCGTTGGGTCCTTCTCGCCGCATCCCTCGCCTCGCACCCCGATTGCTATGCGGTGAGGCTCCTCGGCCGCCTTGGAACTATCTGTGTATCGGACGCGTCGCGGGATAAGGGGTTGTCACTGGTAGTCGCCCCAAGCGCGTCCGATGCTTGGACCATTCCGAGGCGGACCCGAAGCCTCTTCCGTCTAGCCGTTGGGTCCTTCTCGCCGCATCCTTCGCCTCGCACCCCGATTGCTATGCGGTGAGGCTCCTCGGCCGCCTCGGAACTATCTGTGTATCGGACGCGTCGCGGGATAAGGGGTTGTCACTGGTAGTCGCCCCAAGCGCGTCCGATGCTTGGACCATTCCGAGGCGGACCCGAAGCCTCTTCCGTCTAGCCGTTGGGTCCTTCTCGCCGCATCCCTCGCCTCGCACCCCGATTGCTATGCGGTGAGGCTCCTCGGCCGCCTTGGAACTATCTGTGTATCGGACGCGTCGCGGGATAAGGGGTTGTCACTGGTAGTCGCCCCAAGCGCGTCCGATGCTTGGACCATTCCGAGGCGGACCCGAAGCCTCTTCCGTCTAGCCGTTGGGTCCTTCTCGCCGCATCCCTCGCCTCGCACCCCGATTGCTATGCGGTGAGGCTCCTCGGCCGCCTTGGAACTATCTGTGTATCGGACGCGTCGCGGGATAAGGGGTTGTCACTGGTAGTCGCCCCAAGCGCGTCCGATGCTTGGACCATTCCGAGGCGGACCCGAAGCCTCTTCCGTCTAGCCGTTGGGTCCTTCTCGCCGCATCCCTCGCCTCGCACCCCGATTGCTATGCGGTGAGGCTCCTCGGCCGCCTTGGAACTATCTGTGTATCGGACGCGTCGCGGGATAAGGGGTTGTCACTGGTAGTCGCCCCAAGCGCGTCCGATGCTTGGACCATTCCGAGGCGGCCCCGAAGCCTCTTCCGTCTAGCCGTTGGGTCCTTCTCGCCGCATCCCTCGCCTCGCACCCCGATTGCTATGCGGTGAGGCTCCTCGGCCGCCTTGGAACTATCTGTGTATCGGACGCGTCGCGGGATAAGGGGTTGTCACTGGTAGTCGCCCCAAGCGCGTCCGATGCTTGGACCATTCCGAGGCGGCCCCGAAGCCTCTTCCGTGTAGCCGTTGGGTCCTTCTCGCCGCATCCCTCGCCTCGCACCCCGATTGCTATGCGGTGAGGCTCCTCGGCCGCCTTGGAACTATCTGTGTATCGGACGCGTCGCGGGATAAGGGGTTGTCACTGGTAGTCGCCCCAAGCGCGTCCGATGCTTGGACCATTCCGAGGCGGACCTGAAGCCTCTTCCCTCTAGCCGTTGGGGCTTTCTCGCCGCATCCCTCGCCTCGCACCCTGATTGCTATGCTGTGAGGCTCCTCGGCCGCCTTGGAACTATCTGTGTATCGGACGCATCGCGGGATAAGGGGTTGGCAGTGGTAGTCGCCCCAAGCGCATCCGATGCTTGGACCATTCCGAGGCGGCCCTGCAGCCTCTTCCGTCTAGCCGTTGGGGCCATCTCGCCGCATCCCCCACCTCGCACCACGATTGCTATGCGGTGAGGCTCCTTGGCCGCCTCGGAACTATCTGTGTATCGGACGCATCGCGGGATAAGGGGTTGTCACTGGTAGTCGCCCCAAGCGCGTCCGATGCTTGGACTATTCCGAGGCGGCCCTGCAGCCTCTTCCGTCTAGCCGTTGGGGCCATCTCGCTGCATCCCCCACCTCCTCGGCCGCCTCGGAACTATCTGTGTATCGGACGCATCGCGGGATAAGGGGTTGGCAGTGGTAGTCGCCCCAAGCGCGTCCGATGCTTGGACTATTCCGAGGCAGCCCTGCAGCCTCTTCCGTCTAGCCTTTGGGGCCATCTCGCCGCATCCCTCGCCTCGCACCCCGATTGCTATGCGGTGAGGCTCCTCGGCCGCCTGGGAACTATCTTCGTATCGGACGCATCGCGGGATAAGGGGTTGTCACTGGTAGTCGCCCCAAGCGCGTCCGATGCTTGGACTATTCCGAGGCGGCCCTGTGGCCTCTTCCGTCTAGCCGTTGGGGCCATCTCGCCGCATCCCCCACCTCGCACCCCGATTGCTATGCGGTGAGGCTCTTCGGCCGCCTTGGAACTATCTTCGTATCGGACGCATCGCGGGATAAGGGGTTGTCACTGGTAGTGGCCCCAAGCGCGTCCGATGCTTGGACTATTCCGAGGCGGCCCTGCAGCCTCTTCCGTCTAGCCGTTGGGGCCATCTCGCCGCATCCCCCACCTCGCACCCCGATTGCTATGCGGTGAGGCTCCTCGGCCGCCTTGGAACTATCTTCGTATCGGACGCATCGCGGGATAAGGGGTTGTCACTGGTAGTCGCCCCAAGCGCGTCCGATGCTTGGACTATTCCGACGCGGCCCTGTGGCCTCTTCCGTCTAGCCGTTGGGGCCATCTCGCCGCATCCCCCACCTCGCACCCCGATTGCTATGCGGTGAGGCTCCTCGGCCGCCTTGGAACCATCTTCGTATCGGACGCATCGCGGGATAGGGGGCTGTCACTGGTAGTCGCCCCAAGCGTGTCCGATGCTTGGACCATTCCTAGGCGGCCCTGAAGCCTCTTCCGTCTAGCCGTTGGGGCCTTCCCGCCCCATCCCTCGCCTCGCACCCCCGATTGCTATGCGGTGAGGCTCCTCGGCCGCCTTGGAACCATCTGTGTATCGGACGCATCGCGGGATAAGGGGTTGGCACTGGCAGTCGCCCCAAGCGCGTCCGATGCTTGGACCATTCCGAGGTGGCCCTGAAGCCTCTTCCGTCTAGCCGTTGGGGCCTTCCCGCCCCATCCCTCGCCTCGCACCCCGATTGATATGCGGTGAGGCTCCTCGGCCGCCTTGGAACTATCTGTGTATCGGACGCATCGCGGGATAAGGGGTTGGCACTGGTAGTCGTCCCAATCGCATCCGATGCTTGGACCATTCCGAGGCGGCCCTGCAGCCTCTTCCGTTTAGCCGTCGGGGCCTTCCCGCCGCATCCCTCGCCTCGCATCCCGATTCCTATGCGGTGAGTCTTCTCGGCCGCCGCGGAACTATACCTGTTATTGCTACTGCATCCTTCGGCTGGTAACCTCCTCTGCCGCCTTGGAACGTTCTCTTTGTCGGACGCGTCGCGGGATAAGGGGTTGGCACTGGTAGTCGCCCCAAGCGCGCCCGATGCATAGACCGCTCCGAGTCGACCTTGCTTTCAGCCTCTCACATGCATAGACCTCTCTGAGTCGACCCTGCAGCCTCTCACGTTTAGCCTTTGGAATCTCGCCTCACAACATGATTGCTATCCTTGATGCATCCCTTGCCTCGAGCCCTGATTGCTTTCTTGGCTGCATCCCTCCTCTCCTCACAGCCCGGTTGTCATCACTGCTTCATCCGTCGCTTCATGCATTCTGGCTGCTGGGCCCTTCCCACCGCACACCTCGATTGCTATCTCTTCTGCATCACACACCCCGATTGCTATCTCTGCTACATCCCTCGGCTCTCACTTCTGCATCCTTCGCCTCACACCTCGATTGCTATCAATGCTGCATCCGTAACCTCACACCCCGATTGCTATGCGGGGAGGCTCCTTGGCCGCCTTGGAAATTTCTGTGTGTCGGACGCACCGCGGGATAAGGGGTTGGCACTGGTAGTCGCCCCAAGTGCGCCCGATTCTTAGACCGCTTCGAGGTGACCTCGTAGCCTCTTTCGTCCAGGCTTCCTGCCTTCAACGCCCTTTTTACACCTCGATTGCTATGCGCGGGCTCGTTGGCGTCTATCACCTCTCTGCGAAGAGTGGCACGATGATTGTTGGGGTAAATCGTAGCAGTCCGATCTCTGGCCTTGGGCCATTGTGAGGGCTGATCGATTTCCTGTGCGCATCTCGTGTTCGCCCAGTAACAGACTCGACGACTTGTAATCGGTCTTGTTCCCGATTGTTCCTGGAGGTAGTCTTCGGAACTCTTGGATTTGACCTGTCACTCGAACTGTCCTCTTCCGAGGATGCTTGTGTGTGTGTGCTTGTGCCATTTCCTTGGCGGTATTAACGAGATATTAAAGAGCGGAGTGAGCGCCTCGCCCAGCTATGTTTGGGGCTCTCACTCCCTTACCCGGTGTGCGACCGCTTTGCACGTAGGTTGCGGAGCATCGCGACTCTTTCGATGTTTGGCGGTTGTCTTCCGGTGATGCGTTGGTCCCGAAGTGCACGTTACTAGCATTTCTGCCATTGTTCTCGATCTTTGGCACGTTCCTTCGTTGCAATTGGATATATATCTCCGTTTATACGCGCAGGCTTCTCCCGCCTATTCAGCGCTGTCCCACTCTCAGCACTCTCGTGGTCTCCTTGGCTTCTCTCTCCCGTGAGCGAGCTCTCTTCTCGAGTCTTTTCCATGTCCCATGGAGGTTGCCTTGCGAAATTCGGGCACACAAACGTGACCGGATAAGAGCGGAATTGCCTATGAGGAGAAGCTCACCTTAGGGAGCAGCAATGCCGAGTGTTTCGACAGAGGGTAGAGGGGGCGTTGTTTGGGCGGTTGCACAAAAGAGTGCTACGTTTGCACTGAAGGTTGCTTCTTCGTCTCCGACGAACTCTTCGAGGCAAAAAAGCTTGTTTACGGGGTCGAGGTGGGACTGTTCGTGCGAGTTGCGCCACCAAAAGTGCGTAGGGGGCATATACCTGGGAAATGGATGTCTCTG
>NW_026728873.1:495000-510000 GCF_030272615.1 Cryptomeria japonica
AAATCTCCTTTTTTTTTTGCCTTTTCTGGAAATTAGTGAAGGCAGCGCATCAAAGGTGCGCACCTCGCTGCCCACCTTGGTGTGCTCTGAGGTGCGCACCCGGGAGCGCTACGAAGTGTGCTCCAAGGTGCGGCGTGCACGTTGTCGGAGCCCGGTTTGCCCCGGGTGCGCACCTCGCCTGCACCTTGGCCGGGGTGGGCACCTTGGCTGGGTTTGCCCAGGGTGCGCTCCGAAGCGGGGTTACTGGAGCGCCCCCTCTTTTTTTGTCAGAGCGTTTGGTGGGGTTTCTCGCATTGGCTCTTCCCAGGCCCGGTTGTTGGGTGCGCTCCCACCCTGGCGCGCGCGAAGTTGGAAGTTGGGTTAATTGCCCGGGCGCGCACCTTCGCCAGGGTGGGCACCTTGGTGCGCACACCTTGGCTGGGCTGCGCACCAGGGCGGGCTCAAGATGGCACCAGCATTCCCTTTTTCTCACTATCTTTCAAAACGGAAATTTTAAAATCTCGTTTTTTTTTTGCCTTTTATGGAAATTAGTGAAGGCATCGCATCAAAGGTGCGCACCTCGCTGCCCACCTTGGTGTGCTCCGAGGTGCCCACCACGGTGCGCAACGCCGGTGCGAACCCGGGAGCGCCCCGATGTGTGCTCCAAGGTGCGGCGTGCACGAAGTCGGACCCCGGTTTGCCCCGGGTGCGCACCTCGCGTGCACCTTGGTGCGCACACCTTGGCTGGGTTGCGCGGCCTGGTGGGCACCATGGTGCGCACCAAGGAGCGCTCCGAAGTGTGCTCCAAGGTGCGGCGTGCACGAAGTCGGAGCCCGGTTTGCCCCGGGTACGCACCTCGCGTGCACCTTCGCCGGGGTGGGCACCTCGGCTGGGTTGCGCGCCCTGGTGCGCACCAAGGAGCGCTCCGAAGTGTGCTCCAAGGTGCGGCGTGCACGAAGTCGGAGCCCGGTTTGCCCCGGGTGCGCACCTTCGCCGCGGTGCGCACCATGGCGTGCACGAAGTCGGAGCCCGGTTTGCCCCGGGTGCGCACCTCGCGTGCACCTTCGGCGGGGTTGCGCGCCCTGGTGGGCACCATGGTGCGCACCAAGGAGCGCTCCGAAGTGTGCTCCAAGGTGCGGCGTGCACGAAGTCGGAGCCCGGTTTGCCCCGGGTGCGCACCTCGCGTGCACCTTCGGCGGGGTTGCGCGCCCTGGTGGGCACCATGGTGCGCACCAAGGAGCGCTCCGAAGTGTGCTCCAAGGTGCGGCGTGCACGAAGTCGGAGCCCGGTTTGCCCCGGGTGCGCACCTCGCGTGCACCTTCGCCGCGGTGGGCACCATGGCGTGCACGAAGTCGGAGCCCGGTTTGCCCCGGGTGCGCACCTCGCGTGCACCTTCGCCGGGGTGGGCACCTCGGTTGGGTTGCGCGCCCTGGTGCGCACCAAGGAGCGCTCCGAAGTGTGCTCCAAGGTGCGGCGTGCACGAAGTCGGAGCCCGGTTTGCCCCGGGTGCGCACCTCGCGTGCACCTTCGCCAGGGTGGGCACCTCGGTGTGCTCCGAGGTGCGAACCCGAGAGCGCTCCGAGGTGCCCACGAAGTCGAAAGTCGGGTTAATTGCATTGTTTTCCCCGGGTGCGCTCCGAGGTGCGCAACATCGGCGCGCACCAAGGAGGGCTCCGAAGTGTGCTCCAAGGTGCGCACGATGGCGTGCACCTCTGGTGCGCACGATTCGGAGCTCGGTTTGACCGGGGTGCGCACACCTTGGCTGGGTTGCGCACCTTTTGTGCGCTCCAAGGTGCGCACGAAGTCGGAGCTCGGTTTGCCCCGGGTGCGCACCTTCGCCAGGGTGCGCACCTTGATGCGCATGCCTTGGCTGGGCTGCGCACCTTGGTGGGCGCCATGGTGCGCACCTTTCGTGCGCTCCAAGGTGCGCACGAAGTCGGAGCTCGGTTTGCCCCGGGTGCGCACCTTGGTGGGCGCCATGGTGCACTCCGAGGTGCCCAAGATTGGTGCGCACCAAGGAGCGCTCCGAAGTGCGCTCCAAGGTGCGCGCGAAGTCGAAAGTTGGGTTAATTGTCCGGTTTGCCTCGGGTGCGCACCTTGCGTGCACCTTCGCCAGGGTGGGCGCCTTGGTGCGCACACCTTGGCTGGGCTGCGCACACCTTGGCACCCGCGTTTCCTTCATTTTAAATTTTTTTTTTTTACAATCTCTCAAGTGGGAAATTCTATAATCTCAACTTTTTTTGCCTTTTCAGGAAACTTTTGAATGGAGCGCATCATTGGTGCGCTCCGAAGTGTGCTCCAAAGCTCTCTCCAGCTGCGTGCACCTGCCCCGGCCGCGCACCCGGCCCCGCCCAGCTTCGCTCACCTGTCCCGGGCGTCTGGTGCGGAACCTTAGAGTAAGAAACATCACCGTGCACCTTGGCCAACGTGCGCGACTCGACCGAGCGCGCACTGGCCGAGGTGCACACCGATTTCACCTGGGTGCGCGCGCAGCACCTCGGGCGCACCGGGGTGCGCGCACAACGCCCGGGTTGCACCGTGGCCTGTGTGCTCGGGGCGCCTCGGGTGCGCGCTCGGTGTCGCCCCCGCGCGCGCGGTAGTGCGGGCAGCGCACCCCGGCCCGGCCCGGCCCCGACGAGAACGCAAACGGGCAAAAGGTTTATTCAAATAGCATTGCGACGCCCGGCGAAAAACTAAAAAAGGGTGCAACACCGGGACTTCCCGGGAGGTCACCCATCCCAGTACTACTCCGGCCCAAGCGCGCTTAACTGCGGAGTTCTGATGGGATCCGGTGCACTAACGCTGGTATGATCGCACCCGTTATGAGCTTGTCGCAGTGTGTACTTAGCAAACCGCGACCCACGTGCGAATCCACCCCGGCCACCCACCCCCGTCGAGGTGCACACCCTCCCTCGCGAAGTGCGCCCCGTTCGCCAAGTGTGAGCCCTGCCCGGGTGCGCGCACCTTGCTAGGGCGTCGGGTGTGCACCCGGCCCGGCCTACGTGCGTGCACCTGGAGGGGGCGTCGTGTGCGTGCAGTGTCCCGTCTGCAACGCGGTGCCCACACACCACCTCGGGCGCAACGACCTGCGCTCACATGTGGGCCGAGTGCACCTTGGTGCATGTTCGGGGCGCCTCGGGTGCACGCTCGATCTTGCCCCGGTGCACCAAGGCGCTCGGTTTGCCCCGGGTGCGCACTTGGTGCAAGGTGGGCACCCAAAATAGGGATCAAGCACCAAAACACAAGTTTCGGGATGCAAAATGGGACCCAAGGACCACAAATGCGTTCCAAGACCCATGATGGGTCCACGAGAACAAAAATGTGTTCCGAGACTTAATAAACAAATATTGGGTTTTAGGAGAAGAAACATGCTCTGATGCCCAAAACGAGAATCGACCCCGAAAAGGCCACAGGCCAAAAGTGGGATGCGAGACAAAAAAAAATGGGACCCGAGGACCAAAATTGGGTTCCCAGGTCGAAGACAGGGCAACCGGACAAGAAACGACCTCTAAGGCTCGAAATGAGTCCCGACGACTAAAACTTGACAAGAAGCACCCATCAGGCACCCAACTCGACACCCATGGGATGCCGACCCACCCGGGCTTCCACCTAGCACACCTTGGCACCCACCCACCCTCGCACCCAACCTCGCACCCAACTTAGCACCTTTGAACCCACATTGGCACTCACCCTGACCCTGGCACCTTGGAACCCACATTGGCACTCACCTTGACCCTGGCACCCACCTTTGCACTCACCTTGGGACCCACCCTGGCTCCCACCTCGGCACCCACCCAGACACCCACCTTGGTTCCTTGGCACCCACCTTGGATCCTTGGCACCCACCCCGACACCCACCTTGGCACGCAACTTGGCTACTTGCCACCCACCTTGGCTCCTTGACGCCCACCCCGACAACCACCCCGTGACCTACCCTGGCTAGGGTTGGTGCACACCCACCCTGGTGCCCACCTTGGCACCCACCCTATGACCCACCTTGGCACGCACCTTAGTACCCACCCCGTTACCCACCCTAGGACCCACCCCGTGACCCACCTTGGCCAGGGTGGGTGCACCCACCCTGGTGCCCACCTTGGCACCCACCCATCCTAGCACCCAGCCTGTGACCGGGCTTGGAACCCAACCTTGCACCCGCACCCGTCTTGGCCAGTGTGGGTGCGCACCCATCCTGGCACCCACGTTGTGACACACCCTTTAACCCACGCACCCTAGCACCCACGTTGGCACCCACCTTGGAACCCAACCTAGCAACTTGGCACCCACCCCGTGACCCACCTTGGCATCCACCATAGCAGTCGCCGACTTGGCACCCACCTCGGCACCCACCTTGACACTTGTGGACCCACCTTGCCACTCACCCTAGCATCGACCCATCCTAGCACCCACCCTGGCACCTTTGCACCCTAGCACTCACCCATCCTAGCACCTAACCTGTGACCCACCTTGACACTCACCCTCGCACCCACCTTGGAACCCAACCTAGCACCCACCCACCCTGACACCAACCCTAGCACCTACCCACCCTTGCACCCACCCTGTGACCCATCTTGGCACCCACCCATCCTACCACTCAACCTATCACCCACCTTCTCACCCACCTTGGCATCCACCTTAGCACCCACCCACACTGGCACCTTGGCACCCACCTCGGGCAAGGTGGGTGCACACCCACCCTGGCACCCAATTTAGAACCCACCGAGCATGTTACCCACCTTGGCACCCACATTGCAGCCCACCCTAGTACCCACCCTATGACCCACATTGGCATCCACACCCTAGCACCCAGGCACCTCGACACCCGCCTTGACACCCACCCTAGCACTGAACCTGTGACCCACCTTGGAACTCACCCTAGAACCCACCCACCCTGTGAACCACCTTGGCATCCACCTTAGCACCCACCCACCTTGGCACCCACTCTAGCACTCACCCATCCTAACACCCAACTTGTTACCCACCTTGGCACCCGCCCTCGCGTCCACCTTGAAACCCACCCTAGCACCCACCCACGCAGGAGCCCACCTTGGCACCCAACCTAACACCCACGCATCCTGGCACCCAACTTGTGACCCACCTTGGAACCCACCCTAGTACCCACCTTTGAACCCACTATATCACCAACCCACCTTGGCACCCACCCTATGACCCTCTTTGGAATCCACCCTAGCACGCACCCACCCTGGCACCCACCATGGAGCGCACCCTAGCACCCACCCACCTCGGCACGCACCTCAACACCCACCTTGGTGTGCGCACTGCGCCAACCTCTCAAAGACCCTATGTGGTGCGCTCCAAAGTGTACACCTTTGGTGCGCTCCAAGGTGCGCACCTTTGGTGCACACCGAGGTGCACACCAAAGTGTGCACCGAGGTGAGCACCAAAGTGCACTCCAGGGTGCACACCAAGGCGTGCACCTTTGGTGCGGTCAATGCAAACGAATTCGGAAGTTGGGGTCGATGTCCTAATCGCTGCTGCAGACTACACGTATGAGAATCGGACAAATAGCTTTATATAGGGGAGGTGTTGCGTTTGATGGGTCGACTCCCCTGGTTGTGTGCACTGCACCAACTTCAAAGACCCTGTCTTGTTTAAGAAGTCAAAAGTTGGGGTGGATGTCCTAATCATTGCTGCAGTCTACGCATGTATGAGAATCAGACAAATAGCTTATATAGGGGAGGTGTTGCATTCGGTGGGTTGACTCCCCTGGTTGTGCGCACTGCGCCAACCTCAAAGACCCCGCATAGCAGAAGAAGTCGGAAGTCGGATTTTGGTGAGCACCAAGGCGTGCACCTTTGGTGCGGTCAACGCAGACGAATTCAGAAGTTGGGGTGGATGTCCTAATCGTTGTTGCAGGCTACACATGTATGAGAATCAGACAAATAGCTTATATAGGGGAGGTGTTGGGTTTGATGGGTCAACTCCCTTGGTTGTGCGCATTACGCCAACCTCAAAGACCTTGTTTTCGTTAAGAAGTCAAAAGTTGGGGTCAATGTCCTAATGGCTCCTGCAGGCTACACATGTATGAGAATCGGACAAATAGCTTATATAGGGGAGGTGTTGGGTTTGATGGGTCGACTCCCCTGGTTGTGCGCATTACGTCAACCTCAAAGACCTTGTTTTCGTTAAGAAGTCAAAAGTTGGGGTCGATGTCCTAATTGCTCCTGTAGACTACACATGTATGAGAATCAGACAAATAGCTTATATAGGGGAGGTGTTGGGTTTGATGGGTTGACTCCCCTAGTTGTTCGCATTACACCAACCTCAAAGACCTTGTTTTCGTTTAGAAGCCGAAAGTTGGGGTCGATGTCCTAATTGCTCCTGCAGGCTACGCATGTATGAGAATCAGACAAATAGCTTATATAGGGGAGGTGTTGGGTTTGATGGGTCGACTCCCCTGGTTGTGCGCATTGCGCCAACCTCAAAGACCCTGCATTGCGGATGAAGTCGAAAGTCAGAGTTTGGTGTGCTACAAGGTGTGGTCGAAGGTGCTCACCTAGGTGTGCACCTTTGGAGCACAGGAAAAGTGCCCTCCAAAAGTGCGCACCTTTGGAGTGCACAAAAGTGCCCTCCAAAAGTGCGCACCTTTGGAGCGCAGAAAAGTGCCCTCCAAAAAGTGCCCTCCAAAAGTGCGCACCTTTGGAGCGCAGAAAAGTGCCCTCCAAAAAGTGCCCTCCAAAAGTGCGCACCTTTGGAGCGCAGAAAAGTGCCCTCCAAAAAGTGCCCTCCAAAAGTGCGCACCTTTGGAGCGCAGAAAAGTGCCCTCCAAAAAGTGCCCTCCAAAAGTGCGCACCTTTGGAGCGCAGAAAAGTGCCCTCCAAAAAGTGCCCTCCAAAAGTGCGCACCTTTGGAGCGCAGAAAAGTGCCCTCCAAAAAGTGCCCTCCAAAAGTGCGCACCTTTGGAGCGCAGAAAAGTGCCCTCCAAAAAGTGCCCTCCAAAAGTGCGCACCTTTGGAGCGCAGAAAAGTGCCCTCCAAAAAGTGCCCTCCAAAAGTGCGCACCTTTGGAGCGCAGAAAAGTGCCCTCCAAAAAGTGCCCTCCAAAAGTGCGCACCTTTGGAGCGCAGAAAAGTGCCCTCCAAAAAGTGCCCTCCAAAAGTGCGCACCTTTGGAGCGCAGAAAAGTGCCCTCCAAAAGTGCGCACCTTTGGAGCGCACAAAAGTGCCCTCCAAAAGTGCGCACTTTTGGTGCGCACCAAGGCGCTGGTTCGGTCGTTGCAGGCGAGTTCGGAAGTTGGGGTCGATGTCCTGAGCGGAGGTGCAAACTACACAGGTGTCGGAATCGGACAAATAGCTTATATAGGGGAGGTGTATGCTTCGATGGGTCGACTCCCCAGGTTGAGCGCACCGCGCCAACCTCAAAGACCCTACGGTATGGATGAAGTCGGAAGTTGGGTCCGATGACCGATTCGATTAGTAGGTATGCTCATGAGGTCGGAATTTGGGTCCGATGACCTGCCATGTGCAGGAAGGCGAATGTTGACACTGTGCGTTGCAAGGTGCACACCAAGGCGCTGGTGCGGTCTTTTTAGTCGAGTTCGGAAGTTGGGGTCGATGTCCTGATCGGAGGTGCAAGCTACACAGGTGTGGGAATCGGACAAATAGCTTATATAGGGGAGGTGTATGCTTCGTTGGGTCGACTCCCCGGGTTGAGCGCACCGCGCCAACCTCAAAGACCCTACGGTATGGATGAAGTCGGAAGTTGGGTCCGATGACCGATTCGATATGTAGGCATACTCGCGAGGTCGGAATTTGGGTCCGATGACCTGCCACGTGCAGGAAGGCGAATGTTGGCACTGTGCGTTGCAAGGTGCGCACCAAGGCGCTGGTTCGGTCGTTGGAGGCGAGTTCGGAAGTTGGGGTCGATGTCTTGATCGGAGGTGCAAACTACACAGGTGTGGGAATCGGACAAATAGCTTATATAGGGGAGGTGTATGCTTCGTTGGGTCGACTCCCCGGGTTGAGCGCACCGCGCCAACTTCAAAGACCCTACGGTATGGATGAAGTCGGAAGTTGGGTCCGATGACCGATTCGATATGTAGGCATACTCGCGAGGTCGGAATTTGGGTCCGATGACCTGCCATGTGCAGGAAGGCGAATGTTGGGACTGTGCGTCGCAAGGTGCGCACCAAGGCGCTGGTGCCGTCGTTGCAGTCGAGTTCGGAAGTTGGGGTCGATGTCCTGGTCAGAGGTGCAAACTACACAGGTGTGGGAATCGGACAAATAGCTTATATAGGGGAGGTGTATGCTTCGATGGGTCGACTCCCTGGGTTGAGCGCACCGCGCCAACCTCAAAGACCCTACAGTATGGATGAAGTCGGAAGTTGGGTCCGATGACCGATTCGATACGTAGGCATATTGGCGAGGTCTGAATTTGTGTCCGATGACCTGCCATGCGCAGGAAGGCGGAATTTGGGTCCGATGACCGAGTTGATGGCGTGCCATGCGCAGAAAGGCGGAATTTGGGTCCGATGACCGAGTTGATGTTGATGGCCCGCCATGCACAGGAAGGCGGAATTTGGGTCCGATGACCGATTTGAAGGCGTGCCATACGCAAAAAGGCGGAGTTTGGGTCCGATGACCGAGTTGATATTGATGGCCCGCCATGCGCAGGAAGGCGGAATTTGGGTCCGATGACCTGACATACGCATGGAGTCCGACTCGGGGGCCGATGTTCGATTCGATGACTTGCATTGTGGGTAAAGTCGGAAGTTGTGGTCTTTGACCCGATTCGATGACCAGACTTCGGCTGCTTGAGAATCGGACAAATAACTTATATAGGGGAGGTAGTGTTCTCGAGCATCCTCCCCCCGTGCCCGTTTATGTCGATTGATGCTGGTGCTCGACTGGTTGGAGCGCTCGGATGCAAAAATCTTGCACCAGGATTTATCGATTGTGATGGACACGGCAAGTCTCCTGATTGCTATGCAGGAGCTCATCGTGAATCTCTATGCGGCCTTGGTATGGACTCGACCTGCGGAATGGTTCGGCAATGGTAGTCGCTCCAACACGTCCTTGCAATGGCCACAGAGGTGATTCGACTAGAGCTCCAGTCTAGCTTTTGGGTTGCTTGGCGGACTGGTATAGCCGCGATCGAGTTCCGGCCATGAACGTTTTAGATAGCTCTTGGGCTTTCTGGGACGGAAGTCGGAAGTTTGGGCTGTTGTCCGATTTGATGACCATTCTTCGGATGTGTGAGAATCGGACAAATAACTTATATAGGGGACTGTGTTGTCTCACGCAGCCCCCTCCGTGCCCCTCTATCTCGACCGATGTTGGTGCTTGAAAGGGTTGGGATCGCTCGGATTTATAAACGTGCACCACCATTTGTCGAGTGTGAGGGACGCGGCAGGTCTCCTAAATGCTATGCGGGCGCTCTCTGAGAATCTCTATCCGGCCTCGACACAGACTAGTCTTGCTGAATGGTTTGGCACTGGTAGTCGATCCAACACGTCGTTGTTGTGGCCGCCTAGGCGATTCGATTCGAGCCCCCGTCTAGCTTTTGGGTTGCTTGGCGGATTTTGCCCTATCCGCAAGTGAGCTCGGTCCCTAAACGTTCGAGAAACCCGATTGCTATGCGCCGACTCTCTTTCTTGCGAGCCTCCATCTAGCTTTTGGGTCTCTACGGAACGGAAGTCGGAATCTGGGACCGTTGTTTGATTCGACGAGGCAGACTACGGTTGTGCGAGAATCGGACAAATAACTTATATAGGGGAGGTGTTGACTGGAGCATTCTCCCCCGTGCCCCTCTAACTCGACCAATGCTGGCGCTCGAACGGTGGTAGCGCTCGGATTTTCATTGAGCGCCAGCATTGGTCGATTTAGAGGGGCATGCGAGATTCCCGAATGCTATGCGAGGGCTCTAACGGAAATGTCTATTGGTTTCGGTATGGATGCAATTGCGAGTGGTTCGGCAAAGGTAGTCGTTCCGATGCGTCCATGTCGTGGCCAAATCGATAATTCGATTTGAGCCCTCGTATAGCATTTGGGTCTCTCGATGTGATTCCGCATTCCAGTCCCTTTGGGCACTGCTTGAGCCGCATCCCAGGGGGTTCCCTTCCCAATAATCTGCCTCGCAACCCGATTGCTATGCGGTGAGGCTCCTCGGCCGCCTCGGAACTATCTGTGTATCAGACGCATCGCGGGATAAGGGGTTGGCAACGGTAGTCGCCCCAAGCGCGTCCGATGCTTGGACCATTCCGAGGCGGCCCTGAAGCCTCTTCCGTCTAGCCGTTGGGTCCTTCTCGCCGCATCCCTCGCCTCGCACCCCGATTGCTATGCGGTGAGGCTCCTCGGCCGCCTCGGAACTATCTGTGTATCGGACGCGTCGCGGGATAAGGGGTTGTCACTGGTAGTCGCCCCAAGCGCGTCCGATGCTTGGACCATTCCGAGGCGGCCCTGAAGCCTCTTCCGTCTAGCCGTTGGGTCCTTCTCGCCGCATCCCTCGCCTCGCACCCCGATTGCTATGCGGTGAGGCTCCTCGGCCGCCTCGGAACTATCTGTGTATCGGACGCGTCGCGGGATAAGGGGTTGTCACTGGTAGTCGCCCCAAGCGCGTCCGATGCTTGGACCATTCCGAGGCGGCCCTGAAGCCTCTTCCGTCTAGCCGTTGGGTCCTTCTCGCCGCATCCCTCGCCTCGCACCCCGATTGCTATGCGGTGAGGCTCCTCGGCCGCCTCGGAACTATCTGTGTATCGGACGCGTCGCGGGATAAGGGGTTGTCACTGGTAGTCGCCCCAAGCGCGTTCGATGCTTGGACCATTCCGAGGCGGCCCTGAAGCCTCTTCCGTCTAGCCGTTGGGTCCTTCTCGCCGCATCCCTCGCCTCGCACCCCGATTGCTATGCGGTGAGGCTCCTCGGCCGCCTTGGAACTATCTGTGTATCGGACGCGTCGCGGGATAAGGGGTTGTCACTGGTAGTCGCCCCAAGCGCGTCCGATGCTTGGACCATTCCGAGGCGGACCCGAAGCCTCTTCCGTCTAGCCGTTGGGTCCTTCTCGCCGCATCCTTCGCCTCGCACCCCGATTGCTATGCGGTGAGGCTCCTCGGCCGCCTCGGAACTATCTGTGTATCGGACGCGTCGCGGGATAAGGGGTTGTCACTGGTAGTCGCCCCAAGCGCGTCCGATGCTTGGACCATTCCGAGGCGGACCCGAAGCCTCTTCCGTCTAGCCGTTGGGTCCTTCTCGCCGCATCCCTCGCCTCGCACCCCGATTGCTATGCGGTGAGGCTCCTCGGCCGCCTTGGAACTATCTGTGTATCGGACGCGTCGCGGGATAAGGGGTTGTCACTGGTAGTCGCCCCAAGCGCGTCCGATGCTTGGACCATTCCGAGGCGGACCCGAAGCCTCTTCCGTCTAGCCGTTGGGTCCTTCTCGCCGCATCCCTCGCCTCGCACCCCGATTGCTATGCGGTGAGGCTCCTCGGCCGCCTTGGAACTATCTGTGTATCGGACGCGTCGCGGGATAAGGGGTTGTCACTGGTAGTCGCCCCAAGCGCGTCCGATGCTTGGACCATTCCGAGGCGGACCCGAAGCCTCTTCCGTCTAGCCGTTGGGTCCTTCTCGCCGCATCCCTCGCCTCGCACCCCGATTGCTATGCGGTGAGGCTCCTCGGCCGCCTTGGAACTATCTGTGTATCGGACGCGTCGCGGGATAAGGGGTTGTCACTGGTAGTCGCCCCAAGCGCGTCCGATGCTTGGACCATTCCGAGGCGGCCCCGAAGCCTCTTCCGTCTAGCCGTTGGGTCCTTCTCGCCGCATCCCTCGCCTCGCACCCCGATTGCTATGCGGTGAGGCTCCTCGGCCGCCTTGGAACTATCTGTGTATCGGACGCGTCGCGGGATAAGGGGTTGTCACTGGTAGTCGCCCCAAGCGCGTCCGATGCTTGGACCATTCCGAGGCGGCCCCGAAGCCTCTTCCGTGTAGCCGTTGGGTCCTTCTCGCCGCATCCGTCGCCTCGCACCCCGATTGCTATGCGGTGAGGCTCCTCGGCCGCCTTGGAACTATCTGTGTATCGGACGCGTCGCGGGATAAGGGGTTGTCACTGGTAGTCGCCCCAAGCGCGTCCGATGCTTGGACCATTCCGAGGCGGACCTGAAGCCTCTTCCCTCTAGCCGTTGGGGCTTTCTCGCCGCATCCCTCGCCTCGCACCCTGATTGCTATGCTGTGAGGCTCCTCGGCCGCCTTGGAACTATCTGTGTATCGGACGCATCGCGGGATAAGGGGTTGGCAGTGGTAGTCGCCCCAAGCGCATCCGATGCTTGGACCATTCCGAGGCGGCCCTGCAGCCTCTTCCGTCTAGCCGTTGGGGCCATCTCGCCGCATCCCCCACCTCGCACCACGATTGCTATGCGGTGAGGCTCCTTGGCCGCCTCGGAACTATCTGTGTATCGGACGCATCGCGGGATAAGGGGTTGTCACTGGTAGTCGCCCCAAGCGCGTCCGATGCTTGGACTATTCCGAGGCGGCCCTGCAGCCTCTTCCGTCTAGCCGTTGGGGCCATCTCGCTGCATCCCCCACCTCCTCGGCCGCCTCGGAACTATCTGTGTATCGGACGCATCGCGGGATAAGGGGTTGGCAGTGGTAGTCGCCCCAAGCGCGTCCGATGCTTGGACTATTCCGAGGCAGCCCTGCAGCCTCTTCCGTCTAGCCTTTGGGGCCATCTCGCCGCATCCCTCGCCTCGCACCCCGATTGCTATGCGGTGAGGCTCCTCGGCCGCCTGGGAACTATCTTCGTATCGGACGCATCGCGGGATAAGGGGTTGTCACTGGTAGTCGCCCCAAGCGCGTCCGATGCTTGGACTATTCCGAGGCGGCCCTGTGGCCTCTTCCGTCTAGCCGTTGGGGCCATCTCGCCGCATCCCCCACCTCGCACCCCGATTGCTATGCGGTGAGGCTCTTCGGCCGCCTTGGAACTATCTTCGTATCGGACGCATCGCGGGATAAGGGGTTGTCACTGGTAGTGGCCCCAAGCGCGTCCGATGCTTGGACTATTCCGAGGCGGCCCTGCAGCCTCTTCCGTCTAGCCGTTGGGGCCATCTCGCCGCATCCCCCACCTCGCACCCCGATTGCTATGCGGTGAGGCTCCTCGGCCGCCTTGGAACTATCTTCGTATCGGACGCATCGCGGGATAAGGGGTTGTCACTGGTAGTCGCCCCAAGCGCGTCCGATGCTTGGACTATTCCGACGCGGCCCTGTGGCCTCTTCCGTCTAGCCGTTGGGGCCATCTCGCCGCATCCCCCACCTCGCACCCCGATTGCTATGCGGTGAGGCTCCTCGGCCGCCTTGGAACCATCTTCGTATCGGACGCATCGCGGGATAGGGGGCTGTCACTGGTAGTCGCCCCAAGCGTGTCCGATGCTTGGACCATTCCTAGGCGGCCCTGAAGCCTCTTCCGTCTAGCCGTTGGGGCCTTCCCGCCCCATCCCTCGCCTCGCACCCCCGATTGCTATGCGGTGAGGCTCCTCGGCCGCCTTGGAACCATCTGTGTATCGGACGCATCGCGGGATAAGGGGTTGGCACTGGCAGTCGCCCCAAGCGCGTCCGATGCTTGGACCATTCCGAGGTGGCCCTGAAGCCTCTTCCGTCTAGCCGTTGGGGCCTTCCCGCCCCATCCCTCGCCTCGCACCCCGATTGATATGCGGTGAGGCTCCTCGGCCGCCTTGGAACTATCTGTGTATCGGACGCATCGCGGGATAAGGGGTTGGCACTGGTAGTCGTCCCAATCGCATCCGATGCTTGGACCATTCCGAGGCGGCCCTGCAGCCTCTTCCGTTTAGCCGTCGGGGCCTTCCCGCCGCATCCCTCGCCTCGCATCCCGATTCCTATGCGGTGAGTCTTCTCGGCCGCCGCGGAACTATACCTGTTATTGCTACTGCATCCTTCGGCTGGTAACCTCCTCTGCCGCCTTGGAACGTTCTCTTTGTCGGACGCGTCGCGGGATAAGGGGTTGGCACTGGTAGTCGCCCCAAGCGCGCCCGATGCATAGACCGCTCCGAGTCGACCTTGCTTTCAGCCTCTCACATGCATAGACCTCTCTGAGTCGACCCTGCAGCCTCTCACGTTTAGCCTTTGGAATCTCGCCTCACAACATGATTGCTATCCTTGATGCATCCCTTGCCTCGAGCCCTGATTGCTTTCTTGGCTGCATCCCTCCTCTCCTCACAGCCCGGTTGTCATCACTGCTTCATCCGTCGCTTCATGCATTCTGGCTGCTGGGCCCTTCCCACCGCACACCTCGATTGCTATCTCTTCTGCATCACACACCCCGATTGCTATCTCTGCTACATCCCTCGGCTCTCACTTCTGCATCCTTCGCCTCACACCTCGATTGCTATCAATGCTGCATCCGTAACCTCACACCCCGATTGCTATGCGGGGAGGCTCCTTGGCCGCCTTGGAAATTTCTGTGTGTCGGACGCACCGCGGGATAAGGGGTTGGCACTGGTAGTCGCCCCAAGTGCGCCCGATTCTTAGACCGCTTCGAGGTGACCTCGTAGCCTCTTTCGTCCAGGCTTCCTGCCTTCAACGCCCTTTTTACACCTCGATTGCTATGCGCGGGCTCGTTGGCGTCTATCACCTCTCTGCGAAGAGTGGCACGATGATTGTTGGGGTAAATCGTAGCAGTCCGATCTCTGGCCTTGGGCCATTGTGAGGGCTGATCGATTTCCTGTGCGCATCTCGTGTTCGCCCAGTAACAGACTCGACGACTTGTAATCGGTCTTGTTCCCGATTGTTCCTGGAGGTAGTCTTCGGAACTCTTGGATTTGACCTGTCACTCGAACTGTCCTCTTCCGAGGATGCTTGTGTGTGTGTGCTTGTGCCATTTCCTTGGCGGTATTAACGAGATATTAAAGAGCGGAGTGAGCGCCTCGCCCAGCTATGTTTGGGGCTCTCACTCCCTTACCCGGTGTGCGACCGCTTTGCACGTAGGTTGCGGAGCATCGCGACTCTTTCGATGTTTGGCGGTTGTCTTCCGGTGATGCGTTGGTCCCGAAGTGCACGTTACT
>NW_026728873.1:520000-535000 GCF_030272615.1 Cryptomeria japonica
ACGGAAATTTTAAAATCTCATTTTTTTTTGCCTTTTTCTGGAAATTAGTGAAGGCAGCGCATCAAAGGTGCGCACCTCGCTGCCCACCACGGTGCGCAACGCCGGTGGGCACCCGGGAGTGCTTCGAAGTGTGCTCCAAGGTGCTGCGTGCACGTTGTCGGAGCCCGGTTTGCCCCGGGTGCGCACCTCGCGTGCACCTTCGTCGGGGTGGGCACCTTGGCTGGGTTTGCCCCGGCTGCGCTCCGAAGCGGGGTTATTGGAGCGCCGCCTCTTTTTTTGTCGGAGCGTTTGGTGGGGTTTCTCGCATTGGCTCTTCCGAGGCCCGGTTGCCACCCTGGCGCGCACGAAGTCGGAAGTAGGGTTAATTGCCCGGGTGCGCACCTTTGCCAGGGTGGGCACCTTACCTGGGCTGCGCACCAGGGCGGGCTCAAGATGGCACGCGCGTTCCGTTTTTTTCACTATCTTTCAAAACGGAAATTTTAAAATCTCCTTTTTTTTTTGCCTTTTCTGGAAATTAGTGAAGGCAGCGCATCAAAGGTGCGCACCTCGCTGCCCACCTTGGTGTGCTCTGAGGTGCGCACCCGGGAGCGCTACGAAGTGTGCTCCAAGGTGCGGCGTGCACGTTGTCGGAGCCCGGTTTGCCCCGGGTGCGCACCTCGCCTGCACCTTGGCCGGGGTGGGCACCTTGGCTGGGTTTGCCCAGGGTGCGCTCCGAAGCGGGGTTACTGGAGCGCCCCCTCTTTTTTTGTCAGAGCATTTGGTGGGGTTTCTCGCATTGGCTCTTCCCAGGCCCGGTTGTTGGGTGCGCTCCCACCCTGGCGCGCGCGAAGTTGGAAGTTGGGTTAATTGCCCGGGCGCGCACCTTCGCCAGGGTGGGCACCTTGGTGCGCACACCTTGGCTGGGCTGCGCACCAGGGCGGGCTCAAGATGGCACCAGCATTCCCTTTTTCTCACTATCTTTCAAAACGGAAATTTTAAAATCTCGTTTTTTTTTTGCCTTTTATGGAAATTAGTGAAGGCATCGCATCAAAGGTGCGCACCTCGCTGCCCACCTTGGTGTGCTCCGAGGTGCCCACCACGGTGCGCAACGCCGGTGCGAACCCGGGAGCGCCCCGATGTGTGCTCCAAGGTGCGGCGTGCACGAAGTCGGACCCCGGTTTGCCCCGGGTGCGCACCTCGCGTGCACCTTGGTGCGCACACCTTGGCTGGGTTGCGCGGCCTGGTGGGCACCATGGTGCGCACCAAGGAGCGCTCCGAAGTGTGCTCCAAGGTGCGGCGTGCACGAAGTCGGAGCCCGGTTTGCCCCGGGTACGCACCTCGCGTGCACCTTCGCCGGGGTGGGCACCTCGGCTGGGTTGCGCGCCCTGGTGCGCACCAAGGAGCGCTCCGAAGTGTGCTCCAAGGTGCGGTGTGCACGAAGTCGGAGCCCGGTTTGCCCCGGGTGCGCACCTTCGCCGCGGTGCGCACCATGGCGTGCACGAAGTCGGAGCCCGGTTTGCCCCGGGTGCGCACCTCGCGTGCACCTTCGGCGGGGTTGCGCGCCCTGGTGGGCACCATGGTGCGCACCAAGGAGCGCTCCGAAGTGTGCTCCAAGGTGCGGCGTGCACGAAGTCGGAGCCCGGTTTGCCCCGGGTGCGCACCTCGCGTGCACCTTCGGCGGGGTTGCGCGCCCTGGTGGGCACCATGGTGCGCACCAAGGAGCGCTCCGAAGTGTGCTCCAAGGTGCGGCGTGCACGAAGTCGGAGCCCGGTTTGCCCCGGGTGCGCACCTCGCGTGCACCTTCGCCGCGGTGGGCACCATGGCGTGCACGAAGTCGGAGCCCGGTTTGCCCCGGGTGCGCACCTCGCGTGCACCTTCGCCGGGGTGGGCACCTCGGCTGGGTTGCGCGCCCTGGTGCGCACCAAGGAGCGCTCCGAAGTGTGCTCCAAGGTGCGGCGTGCACGAAGTCGGAGCCCGGTTTGCCCCGGGTGCGCACCTCGCGTGCACCTTCGCCAGGGTGGGCACCTCGGTGCGCACACCTTCTCAATGTTTTCTTGCCTTTTCTGGAAATTGGTGAAGGCAGCGCATCAAAGGTGCGCACCTCGGTGTGCTCCGAGGTGCGAACCCGAGAGCGCTCCGAGGTGCCCACGAAGTCGAAAGTCGGGTTAATTGCATTGTTTTCCCCGGGTGCGCTCCGAGGTGCGCAACATCGGCGCGCACCAAGGAGGGCTCCGAAGTGTGCTCCAAGGTGCGCACGATGGCGTGCACCTCTGGTGCGCACGATTCGGAGCTCGGTTTGACCGGGGTGCGCACACCTTGGCTGGGTTGCGCACCTTTTGTGCGCTCCAAGGTGCGCACGAAGTCGGAGCTCGGTTTGCCCCGGGTGCGCACCTTCGCCAGGGTGCGCACCTTGATGCGCACGCCTTGGCTGGGCTGCGCACCTTGGTGGGCGCCATGGTGCGCACCTTTCGTGCGCTCCAAGGTGCGCACGAAGTCGGAGCTCGGTTTGCCCCGGGTGCGCACCTTGGTGGGCGCCATGGTGCACTCCGAGGTGCCCAAGATTGGTGCGCACCAAGGAGCGCTCCGAAGTGCGCTCCAAGGTGCGCGCGAAGTCGAAAGTTGGGTTAATTGTCCGGTTTGCCTCGGGTGCGCACCTTGCGTGCACCTTCGCCAGGGTGGGCGCCTTGGTGCGCACACCTTGGCTGGGCTGCGCACACCTTGGCACCCGCGTTTCCTTCATTTTAAATTTTTTTTTTTTACAATCTCTCAAGTGGGAAATTCTATAATCTCAACTTTTTTTGCCTTTTCAGGAAACTTTTGAATGGAGCGCATCATTGGTGCGCTCCGAAGTGTGCTCCAAAGCTCTCTCCAGCTGCGTGCACCTGCCCCGGCCGCGCACCCGGCCCCGCCCAGCTTCGCTCACCTGTCCCGGGCGTCTGGTGCGGAACCTTAGAGTAAGAAACATCACCGTGCACCTTGGCCAACGTGCGCGACTCGACCGAGCGCGCACTGGCCGAGGTGCACACCGATTTCACCTGGGTGCGCGCGCAGCACCTCGGGCGCACCGGGGTGCGCGCACAACGCCCGGGTTGCACCGTGGCCTGTGTGCTCGGGGCGCCTCGGGTGCGCGCTCGGTGTCGCCCCCGCGCGCGCGGTAGTGCGGGCAGCGCACCCCGGCCCGGCCCGGCCCCGACGAGAACGCAAACGGGCAAAAGGTTTATTCAAATAGCATTGCGACGCCCGGCGAAAAACTAAAAAAGGGTGCAACACCGGGACTTCCCGGGAGGTCACCCATCCCAGTACTACTCCGGCCCAAGCGCGCTTAACTGCGGAGTTCTGATGGGATCCGGTGCACTAACGCTGGTATGATCGCACCCGTTATGAGCTTGTCGCAGTGTGTACTTAGCAAACCGCGACCCACGTGCGAATCCACCCCGGCCACCCACCCCCGTCGAGGTGCACACCCTCCCTCGCGAAGTGCGCCCCGTTCGCCAAGTGTGAGCCCTGCCCGGGTGCGCGCACCTTGCTAGGGCGTCGGGTGTGCACCCGGCCCGGCCTACGTGCGTGCACCTGGAGGGGGCGTCGTGTGCGTGCAGTGTCCCGTCTGCAACGCGGTGCCCACACACCACCTCGGGCGCAACGACCTGCGCTCACATGTGGGCCGAGTGCACCTTGGTGCATGTTCGGGGCGCCTCGGGTGCACGCTCGATCTTGCCCCGGTGCACCAAGGCGCTCGGTTTGCCCCGGGTGCGCACTTGGTGCAAGGTGGGCACCCAAAATAGGGATCAAGCACCAAAACACAAGTTTCGGGATGCAAAATGGGACCCAAGGACCACAAATGCGTTCCAAGACCCATGATGGGTCCACGAGAACAAAAATGTGTTCCGAGACTTAATAAACAAATATTGGGTTTTAGGAGAAGAAACATGCTCTGATGCCCAAAACGAGAATCGACCCCGAAAAGGCCACAGGCCAAAAGTGGGATGCGAGACAAAAAAAAATGGGACCCGAGGACCAAAATTGGGTTCCCAGGTCGAAGACAGGGCAACCGGACAAGAAACGACCTCTAAGGCTCGAAATGAGTCCCGACGACTAAAACTTGACAAGAAGCACCCATCAGGCACCCAACTCGACACCCATGGGATGCCGACCCACCCGGGCTTCCACCTAGCACACCTTGGCACCCACCCACCCTCGCACCCAACCTCGCACCCAACTTAGCACCTTTGAACCCACATTGGCACTCACCCTGACCCTGGCACCTTGGAACCCACATTGGCACTCACCTTGACCCTGGCACCCACCTTTGCACTCACCTTGGGACCCACCCTGGCTCCCACCTCGGCACCCACCCAGACACCCACCTTGGTTCCTTGGCACCCACCTTGGATCCTTGGCACCCACCCCGACACCCACCTTGGCACGCAACTTGGCTACTTGCCACCCACCTTGGCTCCTTGACGCCCACCCCGACAACCACCCCGTGACCTACCCTGGCTAGGGTTGGTGCACACCCACCCTGGTGCCCACCTTGGCACCCACCCTATGACCCACCTTGGCACGCACCTTAGTACCCACCCCGTTACCCACCCTAGGACCCACCCCGTGACCCACCTTGGCCAGGGTGGGTGCACCCACCCTGGTGCCCACCTTGGCACCCACCCATCCTAGCACCCAGCCTGTGACCGGGCTTGGAACCCAACCTTGCACCCGCACCCGTCTTGGCCAGTGTGGGTGCGCACCCATCCTGGCACCCACGTTGTGACACACCCTTTAACCCACGCACCCTAGCACCCACGTTGGCACCCACCTTGGAACCCAACCTAGCAACTTGGCACCCACCCCGTGACCCACCTTGGCATCCACCATAGCAGTCGCCGACTTGGCACCCACCTCGGCACCCACCTTGACACTTGTGGACCCACCTTGCCACTCACCCTAGCATCGACCCATCCTAGCACCCACCCTGGCACCTTTGCACCCTAGCACTCACCCATCCTAGCACCTAACCTGTGACCCACCTTGACACTCACCCTCGCACCCACCTTGGAACCCAACCTAGCACCCACCCACCCTGACACCAACCCTAGCACCTACCCACCCTTGCACCCACCCTGTGACCCATCTTGGCACCCACCCATCCTACCACTCAACCTATCACCCACCTTCTCACCCACCTTGGCATCCACCTTAGCACCCACCCACACTGGCACCTTGGCACCCACCTCGGGCAAGGTGGGTGCACACCCACCCTGGCACCCAATTTAGAACCCACCGAGCATGTTACCCACCTTGGCACCCACATTGCAGCCCACCCTAGTACCCACCCTATGACCCACATTGGCATCCACACCCTAGCACCCAGGCACCTCGACACCCGCCTTGACACCCACCCTAGCACTGAACCTGTGACCCACCTTGGAACTCACCCTAGAACCCACCCACCCTGTGAACCACCTTGGCATCCACCTTAGCACCCACCCACCTTGGCACCCACTCTAGCACTCACCCATCCTAACACCCAACTTGTTACCCACCTTGGCACCCGCCCTCGCGTCCACCTTGAAACCCACCCTAGCACCCACCCACGCAGGAGCCCACCTTGGCACCCAACCTAACACCCACGCATCCTGGCACCCAACTTGTGACCCACCTTGGAACCCACCCTAGTACCCACCTTTGAACCCACTATATCACCAACCCACCTTGGCACCCACCCTATGACCCTCTTTGGAATCCACCCTAGCACGCACCCACCCTGGCACCCACCATGGAGCGCACCCTAGCACCCACCCACCTCGGCACGCACCTCAACACCCACCTTGGTGTGCGCACTGCGCCAACCTCTCAAAGACCCTATGTGGTGCGCTCCAAAGTGTACACCTTTGGTGCGCTCCAAGGTGCGCACCTTTGGTGCACACCGAGGTGCACACCAAAGTGTGCACCGAGGTGAGCACCAAAGTGCACTCCAGGGTGCACACCAAGGCGTGCACATTTGGTGCGGTCAATGCAAACGAATTCGGAAGTTGGGGTCGATGTCCTAATCGCTGCTGCAGACTACACGTATGAGAATCGGACAAATAGCTTTATATAGGGGAGGTGTTGCGTTTGATGGGTCGACTCCCCTGGTTGTGTGCACTGCACCAACTTCAAAGACCCTGTCTTGTTTAAGAAGTCAAAAGTTGGGGTGGATGTCCTAATCATTGCTGCAGTCTACGCATGTATGAGAATCAGACAAATAGCTTATATAGGGGAGGTGTTGCATTCGGTGGGTTGACTCCCCTGGTTGTGCGCACTGCGCCAACCTCAAAGACCCCGCATAGCAGAAGAAGTCGGAAGTCGGATTTTGGTGAGCACCAAGGCGTGCACCTTTGGTGCGGTCAACGCAGACGAATTCAGAAGTTGGGGTGGATGTCCTAATCGTTGTTGCAGGCTACACATGTATGAGAATCAGACAAATAGCTTATATAGGGGAGGTGTTGGGTTTGATGGGTCAACTCCCTTGGTTGTGCGCATTACGCCAACCTCAAAGACCTTGTTTTCGTTAAGAAGTCAAAAGTTGGGGTCAATGTCCTAATGGCTCCTGCAGGCTACACATGTATGAGAATCGGACAAATAGCTTATATAGGGGAGGTGTTGGGTTTGATGGGTCGACTCCCCTGGTTGTGCGCATTACGTCAACCTCAAAGACCTTGTTTTCGTTAAGAAGTCAAAAGTTGGGGTCGATGTCCTAATTGCTCCTGTAGACTACACATGTATGAGAATCAGACAAATAGCTTATATAGGGGAGGTGTTGGGTTTGATGGGTTGACTCCCCTAGTTGTTCGCATTACACCAACCTCAAAGACCTTGTTTTCGTTTAGAAGCCGAAAGTTGGGGTCGATGTCCTAATTGCTCCTGCAGGCTACGCATGTATGAGAATCAGACAAATAGCTTATATAGGGGAGGTGTTGGGTTTGATGGGTCGACTCCCCTGGTTGTGCGCATTGCGCCAACCTCAAAGACCCTGCATTGCGGATGAAGTCGAAAGTCAGAGTTTGGTGTGCTACAAGGTGTGGTCGAAGGTGCTCACCTAGGTGTGCACCTTTGGAGCACAGGAAAAGTGCCCTCCAAAAGTGCGCACCTTTGGAGTGCACAAAAGTGCCCTCCAAAAGTGCGCACCTTTGGAGCGCAGAAAAGTGCCCTCCAAAAAGTGCCCTCCAAAAGTGCGCACCTTTGGAGCGCAGAAAAGTGCCCTCCAAAAAGTGCCCTCCAAAAGTGCGCACCTTTGGAGCGCAGAAAAGTGCCCTCCAAAAAGTGCCCTCCAAAAGTGCGCACCTTTGGAGCGCAGAAAAGTGCCCTCCAAAAAGTGCCCTCCAAAAGTGCGCACCTTTGGAGCGCAGAAAAGTGCCCTCCAAAAAGTGCCCTCCAAAAGTGCGCACCTTTGGAGCGCAGAAAAGTGCCCTCCAAAAAGTGCCCTCCAAAAGTGCGCACCTTTGGAGCGCAGAAAAGTGCCCTCCAAAAAGTGCCCTCCAAAAGTGCGCACCTTTGGAGCGCAGAAAAGTGCCCTCCAAAAAGTGCCCTCCAAAAGTGCGCACCTTTGGAGCGCAGAAAAGTGCCCTCCAAAAGTGCGCACCTTTGGAGCGCACAAAAGTGCCCTCCAAAAGTGCGCACTTTTGGTGCGCACCAAGGCGCTGGTTCGGTCGTTGCAGGCGAGTTCGGAAGTTGGGGTCGATGTCCTGAGCGGAGGTGCAAACTACACAGGTGTCGGAATCGGACAAATAGCTTATATAGGGGAGGTGTATGCTTCGATGGGTCGACTCCCCAGGTTGAGCGCACCGCGCCAACCTCAAAGACCCTACGGTATGGATGAAGTCGGAAGTTGGGTCCGATGACCGATTCGATTAGTAGGTATGCTCATGAGGTCGGAATTTGGGTCCGATGACCTGCCATGTGCAGGAAGGCGAATGTTGACACTGTGCGTTGCAAGGTGCACACCAAGGCGCTGGTGCGGTCTTTTTAGTCGAGTTCGGAAGTTGGGGTCGATGTCCTGATCGGAGGTGCAAGCTACACAGGTGTGGGAATCGGACAAATAGCTTATATAGGGGAGGTGTATGCTTCGTTGGGTCGACTCCCCGGGTTGAGCGCACCGCGCCAACCTCAAAGACCCTACGGTATGGATGAAGTCGGAAGTTGGGTCCGATGACCAATTCGATATGTAGGCATACTCGCGAGGTCGGAATTTGGGTCCGATGACCTGCCACGTGCAGGAAGGCGAATGTTGGCACTGTGCGTTGCAAGGTGCGCACCAAGGCGCTGGTTCGGTCGTTGGAGGCGAGTTCGGAAGTTGGGGTCGATGTCTTGATCGGAGGTGCAAACTACACAGGTGTGGGAATCGGACAAATAGCTTATATAGGGGAGGTGTATGCTTCGTTGGGTCGACTCCCCGGGTTGAGCGCACCGCGCCAACCTCAAAGACCCTACGGTATGGATGAAGTCGGAAGTTGGGTCCGATGACCGATTCGATATGTAGGCATACTCGCGAGGTCGGAATTTGGGTCCGATGACCTGCCATGTGCAGGAAGGCGAATGTTGGGACTGTGCGTCGCAAGGTGCGCACCAAGGCGCTGGTGCCGTCGTTGCAGTCGAGTTCGGAAGTTGGGGTCGATGTCCTGGTCAGAGGTGCAAACTACACAGGTGTGGGAATCGGACAAATAGCTTATATAGGGGAGGTGTATGCTTCGATGGGTCGACTCCCTGGGTTGAGCGCACCGCGCCAACCTCAAAGACCCTACAGTATGGATGAAGTCGGAAGTTGGGTCCGATGACCGATTCGATACGTAGGCATATTGGCGAGGTCTGAATTTGTGTCCGATGACCTGCCATGCGCAGGAAGGCGGAATTTGGGTCCGATGACCGAGTTGATGGCGTGCCATGCGCAGAAAGGCGGAATTTGGGTCCGATGACCGAGTTGATGTTGATGGCCCGCCATGCACAGGAAGGCGGAATTTGGGTCCGATGACCGATTTGAAGGCGTGCCATACGCAAAAAGGCGGAGTTTGGGTCCGATGACCGAGTTGATATTGATGGCCCGCCATGCGCAGGAAGGCGGAATTTGGGTCCGATGACCTGACATACGCATGGAGTCCGACTCGGGGGCCGATGTTCGATTCGATGACTTGCATTGTGGGTAAAGTCGGAAGTTGTGGTCTTTGACCCGATTCGATGACCAGACTTCGGCTGCTTGAGAATCGGACAAATAACTTATATAGGGGAGGTAGTGTTCTCGAGCATCCTCCCCCCGTGCCCGTTTATGTCGATTGATGCTGGTGCTCGACTGGTTGGAGCGCTCGGATGCAAAAATCTTGCACCAGGATTTATCGATTGTGATGGACACGGCAAGTCTCCTGATTGCTATGCAGGAGCTCATCGTGAATCTCTATGCGGCCTTGGTATGGACTCGACCTGCGGAATGGTTCGGCAATGGTAGTCGCTCCAACACGTCCTTGCAATGGCCACAGAGGTGATTCGACTAGAGCTCCAGTCTAGCTTTTGGGTTGCTTGGCGGACTGGTATAGCCGCGATCGAGTTCCGGCCATGAACGTTTTAGATAGCTCTTGGGCTTTCTGGGACGGAAGTCGGAAGTTTGGGCTGTTGTCCGATTTGATGACCATTCTTCGGATGTGTGAGAATCGGACAAATAACTTATATAGGGGACTGTGTTGTCTCACGCAGCCCCCTCCGTGCCCCTCTATCTCGACCGATGTTGGTGCTTGAAAGGGTTGGGATCGCTCGGATTTATAAACGTGCACCACCATTTGTCGAGTGTGAGGGACGCGGCAGGTCTCCTAAATGCTATGCGGGCGCTCTCTGAGAATCTCTATCCGGCCTCGACACAGACTAGTCTTGCTGAATGGTTTGGCACTGGTAGTCGATCCAACACGTCGTTGTTGTGGCCGCCTAGGCGATTCGATTCGAGCCCCCGTCTAGCTTTTGGGTTGCTTGGCGGATTTTGCCCTATCCGCAAGTGAGCTCGGTCCCTAAACGTTCGAGAAACCCGATTGCTATGCGCCGACTCTCTTTCTTGCGAGCCTCCATCTAGCTTTTGGGTCTCTACGGAACGGAAGTCGGAATCTGGGACCGTTGTTTGATTCGACGAGGCAGACTACGGTTGTGCGAGAATCGGACAAATAACTTATATAGGGGAGGTGTTGACTGGAGCATTCTCCCCCGTGCCCCTCTAACTCGACCAATGCTGGCGCTCGAACGGTGGTAGCGCTCGGATTTTCATTGAGCGCCAGCATTGGTCGATTTAGAGGGGCATGCGAGATTCCCGAATGCTATGCGAGGGCTCTAACGGAAATGTCTATTGGTTTCGGTATGGATGCAATTGCGAGTGGTTCGGCAAAGGTAGTCGTTCCGATGCGTCCATGTCGTGGCCAAATCGATAATTCGATTTGAGCCCTCGTATAGCATTTGGGTCTCTCGATGTGATTCCGCATTCCAGTCCCTTTGGGCACTGCTTGAGCCGCATCCCAGGGGGTTCCCTTCCCAATAATCTGCCTCGCAACCCGATTGCTATGCGGTGAGGCTCCTCGGCCGCCTCGGAACTATCTGTGTATCAGACGCATCGCGGGATAAGGGGTTGGCAACGGTAGTCGCCCCAAGCGCGTCCGATGCTTGGACCATTCCGAGGCGGCCCTGAAGCCTCTTCCGTCTAGCCGTTGGGTCCTTCTCGCCGCATCCCTCGCCTCGCACCCCGATTGCTATGCGGTGAGGCTCCTCGGCCGCCTCGGAACTATCTGTGTATCGGACGCGTCGCGGGATAAGGGGTTGTCACTGGTAGTCGCCCCAAGCGCGTCCGATGCTTGGACCATTCCGAGGCGGCCCTGAAGCCTCTTCCGTCTAGCCGTTGGGTCCTTCTCGCCGCATCCCTCGCCTCGCACCCCGATTGCTATGCGGTGAGGCTCCTCGGCCGCCTCGGAACTATCTGTGTATCGGACGCGTCGCGGGATAAGGGGTTGTCATTGGTAGTCGCCCCAAGCGCGTCCGATGCTTGGACCATTCCGAGGCGGCCCTGAAGCCTCTTCCGTCTAGCCGTTGGGTCCTTCTCGCCGCATCCCTCGCCTCGCACCCCGATTGCTATGCGGTGAGGCTCCTCGGCCGCCTCGGAACTATCTGTGTATCGGACGCGTCGCGGGATAAGGGGTTGTCACTGGTAGTCGCCCCAAGCGCGTCCGATGCTTGGACCATTCCGAGGCGGCCCTGAAGCCTCTTCCGTCTAGCCGTTGGGTCCTTCTCGCCGCATCCCTCGCCTCGCACCCCGATTGCTATGCGGTGAGGCTCCTCGGCCGCCTCGGAACTATCTGTGTATCGGACGCGTCGCGGGATAAGGGGTTGTCACTGGTAGTCGCCCCAAGCGCGTTCGATGCTTGGACCATTCCGAGGCGGCCCTGAAGCCTCTTCCGTCTAGCCGTTGGGTCCTTCTCGCCGCATCCCTCGCCTCGCACCCCGATTGCTATGCGGTGAGGCTCCTCGGCCGCCTTGGAACTATCTGTGTATCGGACGCGTCGCGGGATAAGGGGTTGTCACTGGTAGTCGCCCCAAGCGCGTCCGATGCTTGGACCATTCCGAGGCGGACCCGAAGCCTCTTCCGTCTAGCCGTTGGGTCCTTCTCGCCGCATCCTTCGCCTCGCACCCCGATTGCTATGCGGTGAGGCTCCTCGGCCGCCTCGGAACTATCTGTGTATCGGACGCGTCGCGGGATAAGGGGTTGTCACTGGTAGTCGCCCCAAGCGCGTCCGATGCTTGGACCATTCCGAGGCGGACCCGAAGCCTCTTCCGTCTAGCCGTTGGGTCCTTCTCGCCGCATCCCTCGCCTCGCACCCCGATTGCTATGCGGTGAGGCTCCTCGGCCGCCTTGGAACTATCTGTGTATCGGACGCGTCGCGGGATAAGGGGTTGTCACTGGTAGTCGCCCCAAGCGCGTCCGATGCTTGGACCATTCCGAGGCGGACCCGAAGCCTCTTCCGTCTAGCCGTTGGGTCCTTCTCGCCGCATCCCTCGCCTCGCACCCCGATTGCTATGCGGTGAGGCTCCTCGGCCGCCTTGGAACTATCTGTGTATCGGACGCGTCGCGGGATAAGGGGTTGTCACTGGTAGTCGCCCCAAGCGCGTCCGATGCTTGGACCATTCCGAGGCGGACCCGAAGCCTCTTCCGTCTAGCCGTTGGGTCCTTCTCGCCGCATCCCTCGCCTCGCACCCCGATTGCTATGCGGTGAGGCTCCTCGGCCGCCTTGGAACTATCTGTGTATCGGACGCGTCGCGGGATAAGGGGTTGTCACTGGTAGTCGCCCCAAGCGCGTCCGATGCTTGGACCATTCCGAGGCGGCCCCGAAGCCTCTTCCGTGTAGCCGTTGGGTCGTTCTCGCCGCATCCCTCGCCTCGCACCCCGATTGCTATGCGGTGAGGCTCCTCGGCCGCCTTGGAACTATCTGTGTATCGGACGCGTCGTGGGATAAGGGGTTGTCACTGGTAGTCGCCCCAAGCGCGTCCGATGCTTGGACCATTCCGAGGCGGCCCCGAAGCCTCTTCCGTGTAGCCGTTGGGTCCTTCTCGCCGCATCCCTCGCCTCGCACCCCGATTGCTATGCGGTGAGGCTCCTCGGCCGCCTTGGAACTATCTGTGTATCGGACGCGTCGCGGGATAAGGGGTTGTCACTGGTAGTCGCCCCAAGCGCGTCCGATGCTTGGACCATTCCGAGGCGGACCTGAAGCCTCTTCCCTCTAGCCGTTGGGGCTTTCTCGCCGCATCCCTCGCCTCGCACCCTGATTGCTATGCTGTGAGGCTCCTCGGCCGCCTTGGAACTATCTGTGTATCGGACGCATCGCGGGATAAGGGGTTGGCAGTGGTAGTCGCCCCAAGCGCATCCGATGCTTGGACCATTCCGAGGCGGCCCTGCAGCCTCTTCCGTCTAGCCGTTGGGGCCATCTCGCCGCATCCCCCACCTCGCACCACGATTGCTATGCGGTGAGGCTCCTTGGCCGCCTCGGAACTATCTGTGTATCGGACGCATCGCGGGATAAGGGGTTGTCACTGGTAGTCGCCCCAAGCGCGTCCGATGCTTGGACTATTCCGAGGCGGCCCTGCAGCCTCTTCCGTCTAGCCGTTGGGGCCATCTCGCTGCATCCCCCACCTCCTCGGCCGCCTCGGAACTATCTGTGTATCGGACGCATCGCGGGATAAGGGGTTGGCAGTGGTAGTCGCCCCAAGCGCGTCCGATGCTTGGACTATTCCGAGGCAGCCCTGCAGCCTCTTCCGTCTAGCCTTTGGGGCCATCTCGCCGCATCCCTCGCCTCGCACCCCGATTGCTATGCGGTGAGGCTCCTCGGCCGCCTGGGAACTATCTTCGTATCGGACGCATCGCGGGATAAGGGGTTGTCACTGGTAGTCGCCCCAAGCGCGTCCGATGCTTGGACTATTCCGAGGCGGCCCTGTGGCCTCTTCCGTCTAGCCGTTGGGGCCATCTCGCCGCATCCCCCACCTCGCACCCCGATTGCTATGCGGTGAGGCTCTTCGGCCGCCTTGGAACTATCTTCGTATCGGACGCATCGCGGGATAAGGGGTTGTCACTGGTAGTGGCCCCAAGCGCGTCCGATGCTTGGACTATTCCGAGGCGGCCCTGCAGCCTCTTCCGTCTAGCCGTTGGGGCCATCTCGCCGCATCCCCCACCTCGCACCCCGATTGCTATGCGGTGAGGCTCCTCGGCCGCCTTGGAACTATCTTCGTATCGGACGCATCGCGGGATAAGGGGTTGTCACTGGTAGTCGCCCCAAGCGCGTCCGATGCTTGGACTATTCCGACGCGGCCCTGTGGCCTCTTCCGTCTAGCCGTTGGGGCCATCTCGCCGCATCCCCCACCTCGCACCCCGATTGCTATGCGGTGAGGCTCCTCGGCCGCCTTGGAACCATCTTCGTATCGGACGCATCGCGGGATAGGGGGCTGTCACTGGTAGTCGCCCCAAGCGTGTCCGATGCTTGGACCATTCCTAGGCGGCCCTGAAGCCTCTTCCGTCTAGCCGTTGGGGCCTTCCCGCCCCATCCCTCGCCTCGCACCCCCGATTGCTATGCGGTGAGGCTCCTCGGCCGCCTTGGAACCATCTGTGTATCGGACGCATCGCGGGATAAGGGGTTGGCACTGGCAGTCGCCCCAAGCGCGTCCGATGCTTGGACCATTCCGAGGTGGCCCTGAAGCCTCTTCCGTCTAGCCGTTGGGGCCTTCCCGCCCCATCCCTCGCCTCGCACCCCGATTGATATGCGGTGAGGCTCCTCGGCCGCCTTGGAACTATCTGTGTATCGGACGCATCGCGGGATAAGGGGTTGGCACTGGTAGTCGTCCCAATCGCATCCGATGCTTGGACCATTCCGAGGCGGCCCTGCAGCCTCTTCCGTTTAGCCGTCGGGGCCTTCCCGCCGCATCCCTCGCCTCGCATCCCGATTCCTATGCGGTGAGTCTTCTCGGCCGCCGCGGAACTATACCTGTTATTGCTACTGCATCCTTCGGCTGGTAACCTCCTCTGCCGCCTTGGAACGTTCTCTTTGTCGGACGCGTCGCGGGATAAGGGGTTGGCACTGGTAGTCGCCCCAAGCGCGCCCGATGCATAGACCGCTCCGAGTCGACCTTGCTTTCAGCCTCTCACATGCATAGACCTCTCTGAGTCGACCCTGCAGCCTCTCACGTTTAGCCTTTGGAATCTCGCCTCACAACATGATTGCTATCCTTGATGCATCCCTTGCCTCGAGCCCTGATTGCTTTCTTGGCTGCATCCCTCCTCTCCTCACAGCCCGGTTGTCATCACTGCTTCATCCGTCGCTTCATGCATTCTGGCTGCTGGGCCCTTCCCACCGCACACCTCGATTGCTATCTCTTCTGCATCACACACCCCGATTGCTATCTCTGCTACATCCCTCGGCTCTCACTTCTGCATCCTTCGCCTCACACCTCGATTGCTATCAATGCTGCATCCGTAACCTCACACCCCGA
>NW_026728873.1:545000-577500 GCF_030272615.1 Cryptomeria japonica
TCTTTCAGAACGGAAATTTTAAAATCTCGTTTTTTTTTGCCTTTTCTGGAAATTAGTGAAGGCAGCGCATCAAAGGTGCGCAACGCTGGTGCGAACCTGGGAGCGCTCCGATGTGTGCTCCAAGGTGCGGCGTGCACGAAGTCGGACCCCGGTTTGCCCCGGGTGCGCACCTCGCGTGCACCTTGGTGCGCACACCTTGGCTGGGTTGCGCGCCCTGGTGGGCACCAAGGAGCGCTCCGAAGTGTGCTCCAAGGTGCGGCGTGCACGAAGTCGGAGCCCGGTTTGCCCCGGGTGCGCACCTCGCGTGCACCTTCGCCGCGGTGGGCACCATGGCGTGCACGAAGTCGGAGCCCGGTTTGCCCCGGGTGCGCACCTCGCGTGCACCTTCGCCGGGGTGGGCACCTTGGTGTGCAGACCTTGGCTGGGTTGCGCGCCCTGGTGGGCACCATGGTGCGCACCAAGGAGCGCTCCGAAGTGTGCTCCAAGGTGCGGCCTGCACGAAGTCGGAGCCCGGTTTGCCCCGGGTGTGCACCTCGGGTGGGCACCTTGGTGCGCATGCCTTGCCTGGGCTGCGCACCAGGGCGGGCTCAAGATGGCACCCGCGTTCCTTTTTTTTCACTATCTTTCAAAACGGAAATTTTAAAATCTCATTTTTTTTTGCCTTTTTCTGGAAATTAGTGAAGGCAGCGCATCAAAGGTGCGCACCTCGCTGCCCACCACGGTGCGCAACGCCGGTGGGCACCCGGGAGTGCTTCGAAGTGTGCTCCAAGGTGCTGCGTGCACGTTGTCGGAGCCCGGTTTGCCCCGGGTGCGCACCTCGCGTGCACCTTCGTCGGGGTGGGCACCTTGGCTGGGTTTGCCCCGGCTGCGCTCCGAAGCGGGGTTATTGGAGCGCCGCCTCTTTTTTTGTCGGAGCGTTTGGTGGGGTTTCTCGCATTGGCTCTTCCGAGGCCCGGTTGCCACCCTGGCGCGCACGAAGTCGGAAGTAGGGTTAATTGCCCGGGTGCGCACCTTTGCCAGGGTGGGCACCTTACCTGGGCTGCGCACCAGGGCGGGCTCAAGATGGCACGCGCGTTCCGTTTTTTTCACTATCTTTCAAAACGGAAATTTTAAAATCTCCTTTTTTTTTTGCCTTTTCTGGAAATTAGTGAAGGCAGCGCATCAAAGGTGCGCACCTCGCTGCCCACCTTGGTGTGCTCTGAGGTGCGCACCCGGGAGCGCTACGAAGTGTGCTCCAAGGTGCGGCGTGCACGTTGTCGGAGCCCGGTTTGCCCCGGGTGCGCACCTCGCCTGCACCTTGGCCGGGGTGGGCACCTTGGCTGGGTTTGCCCAGGGTGCGCTCCGAAGCGGGGTTACTGGAGCGCCCCCTCTTTTTTTGTCAGAGCGTTTGGTGGGGTTTCTCGCATTGGCTCTTCCCAGGCCCGGTTGTTGGGTGCGCTCCCACCCTGGCGCGCGCGAAGTTGGAAGTTGGGTTAATTGCCCGGGCGCGCACCTTCGCCAGGGTGGGCACCTTGGTGCGCACACCTTGGCTGGGCTGCGCACCAGGGCGGGCTCAAGATGGCACCAGCATTCCCTTTTTCTCACTATCTTTCAAAACGGAAATTTTAAAATCTCGTTTTTTTTTTGCCTTTTATGGAAATTAGTGAAGGCATCGCATCAAAGGTGCGCACCTCGCTGCCCACCTTGGTGTGCTCCGAGGTGCCCACCACGGTGCGCAACGCCGGTGCGAACCCGGGAGCGCCCCGATGTGTGCTCCAAGGTGCGGCGTGCACGAAGTCGGACCCCGGTTTGCCCCGGGTGCGCACCTCGCGTGCACCTTGGTGCGCACACCTTGGCTGGGTTGCGCGGCCTGGTGGGCACCATGGTGCGCACCAAGGAGCGCTCCGAAGTGTGCTCCAAGGTGCGGCGTGCACGAAGTCGGAGCCCGGTTTGCCCCGGGTACGCACCTCGCGTGCACCTTCGCCGGGGTGGGCACCTCGGCTGGGTTGCGCGCCCTGGTGCGCACCAAGGAGCGCTCCGAAGTGTGCTCCAAGGTGCGGTGTGCACGAAGTCGGAGCCCGGTTTGCCCCGGGTGCGCACCTTCGCCGCGGTGCGCACCATGGCGTGCACGAAGTCGGAGCCCGGTTTGCCCCGGGTGCGCACCTCGCGTGCACCTTCGGCGGGGTTGCGCGCCCTGGTGGGCACCATGGTGCGCACCAAGGAGCGCTCCGAAGTGTGCTCCAAGGTGCGGCGTGCACGAAGTCGGAGCCCGGTTTGCCCCGGGTGCGCACCTCGCGTGCACCTTCGGCGGGGTTGCGCGCCCTGGTGGGCACCATGGTGCGCACCAAGGAGCGCTCCGAAGTGTGCTCCAAGGTGCGGCGTGCACGAAGTCGGAGCCCGGTTTGCCCCGGGTGCGCACCTCGCGTGCACCTTCGCCGCGGTGGGCACCATGGCGTGCACGAAGTCGGAGCCCGGTTTGCCCCGGGTGCGCACCTCGCGTGCACCTTCGCCGGGGTGGGCACCTCGGCTGGGTTGCGCGCCCTGGTGCGCACCAAGGAGCGCTCCGAAGTGTGCTCCAAGGTGCGGCGTGCACGAAGTCGGAGCCCGGTTTGCCCCGGGTGCGCACCTCGCGTGCACCTTCGCCAGGGTGGGCACCTCGGTGCGCACACCTTCTCAATGTTTTCTTGCCTTTTCTGGAAATTGGTGAAGGCAGCGCATCAAAGGTGCGCACCTCGGTGTGCTCCGAGGTGCGAACCCGAGAGCGCTCCGAGGTGCCCACGAAGTCGAAAGTCGGGTTAATTGCATTGTTTTCCCCGGGTGCGCTCCGAGGTGCGCAACATCGGCGCGCACCAAGGAGGGCTCCGAAGTGTGCTCCAAGGTGCGCACGATGGCGTGCACCTCTGGTGCGCACGATTCGGAGCTCGGTTTGACCGGGGTGCGCACACCTTGGCTGGGTTGCGCACCTTTTGTGCGCTCCAAGGTGCGCACGAAGTCGGAGCTCGGTTTGCCCCGGGTGCGCACCTTCGCCAGGGTGCGCACCTTGATGCGCACGCCTTGGCTGGGCTGCGCACCTTGGTGGGCGCCATGGTGCGCACCTTTCGTGCGCTCCAAGGTGCGCACGAAGTCGGAGCTCGGTTTGCCCCGGGTGCGCACCTTGGTGGGCGCCATGGTGCACTCCGAGGTGCCCAAGATTGGTGCGCACCAAGGAGCGCTCCGAAGTGCGCTCCAAGGTGCGCGCGAAGTCGAAAGTTGGGTTAATTGTCCGGTTTGCCTCGGGTGCGCACCTTGCGTGCACCTTCGCCAGGGTGGGCGCCTTGGTGCGCACACCTTGGCTGGGCTGCGCACACCTTGGCACCCGCGTTTCCTTCATTTTAAATTTTTTTTTTTTACAATCTCTCAAGTGGGAAATTCTATAATCTCAACTTTTTTTGCCTTTTCAGGAAACTTTTGAATGGAGCGCATCATTGGTGCGCTCCGAAGTGTGCTCCAAAGCTCTCTCCAGCTGCGTGCACCTGCCCCGGCCGCGCACCCGGCCCCGCCCAGCTTCGCTCACCTGTCCCGGGCGTCTGGTGCGGAACCTTAGAGTAAGAAACATCACCGTGCACCTTGGCCAACGTGCGCGACTCGACCGAGCGCGCACTGGCCGAGGTGCACACCGATTTCACCTGGGTGCGCGCGCAGCACCTCGGGCGCACCGGGGTGCGCGCACAACGCCCGGGTTGCACCGTGGCCTGTGTGCTCGGGGCGCCTCGGGTGCGCGCTCGGTGTCGCCCCCGCGCGCGCGGTAGTGCGGGCAGCGCACCCCGGCCCGGCCCGGCCCCGACGAGAACGCAAACGGGCAAAAGGTTTATTCAAATAGCATTGCGACGCCCGGCGAAAAACTAAAAAAGGGTGCAACACCGGGACTTCCCGGGAGGTCACCCATCCCAGTACTACTCCGGCCCAAGCGCGCTTAACTGCGGAGTTCTGATGGGATCCGGTGCACTAACGCTGGTATGATCGCACCCGTTATGAGCTTGTCGCAGTGTGTACTTAGCAAACCGCGACCCACGTGCGAATCCACCCCGGCCACCCACCCCCGTCGAGGTGCACACCCTCCCTCGCGAAGTGCGCCCCGTTCGCCAAGTGTGAGCCCTGCCCGGGTGCGCGCACCTTGCTAGGGCGTCGGGTGTGCACCCGGCCCGGCCTACGTGCGTGCACCTGGAGGGGGCGTCGTGTGCGTGCAGTGTCCCGTCTGCAACGCGGTGCCCACACACCACCTCGGGCGCAACGACCTGCGCTCACATGTGGGCCGAGTGCACCTTGGTGCATGTTCGGGGCGCCTCGGGTGCACGCTCGATCTTGCCCCGGTGCACCAAGGCGCTCGGTTTGCCCCGGGTGCGCACTTGGTGCAAGGTGGGCACCCAAAATAGGGATCAAGCACCAAAACACAAGTTTCGGGATGCAAAATGGGACCCAAGGACCACAAATGCGTTCCAAGACCCATGATGGGTCCACGAGAACAAAAATGTGTTCCGAGACTTAATAAACAAATATTGGGTTTTAGGAGAAGAAACATGCTCTGATGCCCAAAACGAGAATCGACCCCGAAAAGGCCACAGGCCAAAAGTGGGATGCGAGACAAAAAAAAATGGGACCCGAGGACCAAAATTGGGTTCCCAGGTCGAAGACAGGGCAACCGGACAAGAAACGACCTCTAAGGCTCGAAATGAGTCCCGACGACTAAAACTTGACAAGAAGCACCCATCAGGCACCCAACTCGACACCCATGGGATGCCGACCCACCCGGGCTTCCACCTAGCACACCTTGGCACCCACCCACCCTCGCACCCAACCTCGCACCCAACTTAGCACCTTTGAACCCACATTGGCACTCACCCTGACCCTGGCACCTTGGAACCCACATTGGCACTCACCTTGACCCTGGCACCCACCTTTGCACTCACCTTGGGACCCACCCTGGCTCCCACCTCGGCACCCACCCAGACACCCACCTTGGTTCCTTGGCACCCACCTTGGATCCTTGGCACCCACCCCGACACCCACCTTGGCACGCAACTTGGCTACTTGCCACCCATCTTGGCTCCTTGACGCCCACCCCGACAACCACCCCGTGACCTACCCTGGCTAGGGTTGGTGCACACCCACCCTGGTGCCCACCTTGGCACCCACCCTATGACCCACCTTGGCACGCACCTTAGTACCCACCCCGTTACCCACCCTAGGACCCACCCCGTGACCCACCTTGGCCAGGGTGGGTGCCTTGGTGCGCACAACTTGCCTGGGCTGCACACCAGGGCGGGCTCAAGATGGCACCCGCGTTCCGTTTTTTTCACTATCTTTCAAAACGGAAATTTTAAAATCTCATTTTTTTCTTTTTTTTGCCTTTTCTGGAAATTAGTGAAGGCAGCGCATCAAAGGTGCGCAATGCTGGTGCGAACCCGGGAGCGCTCCGATGTGTGCTCCAAGGTGCGGCGTGCACGAAGTCCGAGCCCGGTTTGCCCCGGGTGCGCACCTCGCGTGCACCTTCGCCGGGGTGAGCACCTTGGCTGGGTTGCGCGCCCTGGTGCGTACCAAGGAGCGCTCTGAAGTGTGCTCCAAGGTGCGGCGTGCACGAAGTCGGAGCCCGGTTTGCCCCGGGTGTGCACCTCGGGTGCGCACCTCGCGTGCACCTTCGCTGCGGTGGGCACCTTGGCTGGGTTGCGCGCCTTGGTGGGCACCATGCAGTGCACGAAGTCGGAGCCCGGTTTGCCCCGGGCGCGCACCTCCGCCAGGGTGGGCACCTTGGTGCGCACAACTTGCCTGGGCTGCGCACCAGGAAGGGCTCAAGATGGCACCCGCGTTCCGTTTTTTTCACTATCTTTCAGAACGGAAATTTTAAAATATCGTTTTTTTTTGCCTTTTCTGGAAATTAGTGAAGGCAGCGCATCAAAGGTGCGCAACGCTGGTGCGAACCTGGGAGCGCTCCGATGTGTGCTCCAAGGTGCGGCGTGCACAAAGTCGGAGCCCGGTTTGCCCCGGGTGCGCCCTGGTGGGCACCATGGTGCGCACCAAGGAGCGCTCCGAAGTGTGCTCCAAGGTGCGGCCTGCACGAAGTCGGAGCCCGGTTTGCCCCGGGTGTGCACCTCGGGTGGGCACCTTGGTGCGCATGCCTTGCCTGGGCTGCGCACCAGGGCGGGCTCAAGATGGCACCCGCGTTCCTTTTTTTTCACTATCTTTCAAAACGGAAATTTTAAAATCTCATTTTTTTTTGCCTTTTTCTGGAAATTAGTGAAGGCAGCGCATCAAAGGTGCGCACCTCGCTGCCCACCACGGTGCGCAACGCCGGTGGGCACCCGGGAGTGCTTCGAAGTGTGCTCCAAGGTGTTGCGTGCACGTTGTCGGAGCCCGGTTTGCCCCGGGTGCGCACCTCGCGTGCACCTTCGTCGGGGTGGGCACCTTGGCTTGGTTTGCCCCGGCTGCGCTCCGAAGCGGGGTTATTGGAGCGCCGCCTCTTTTTTTGTCGGAGCGTTTGGTGGGGTTTCTCGCATTGGCTCTTCCGAGGCCCGGTTGCCACCCTGGCGCGCACGAAGTCGGAAGTAGGGTTAATTGCCCGGGTGCGCACCTTTGCCAGGGTGGCACCTTACCTGGGCTGCGCACCAGGGCGGGCTCAAGATGGCACGCGCGTTCCGTTTTTTTCACTATCTTTCAAAACGGAAATTTTAAAATCTCCTTTTTTTTTTGCCTTTTCTGGAAATTAGTGAAGGCAGCGCATCAAAGGTGCGCACCTCGCTGCCCACCTTGGTGTGCTCTGAGGTGCGCACCCGGGAGCGCTACGAAGTGTGCTCCAAGGTGCGGCGTGCACGTTGTCGGAGCCCGGTTTGCCCCGGGTGCGCACCTCGCCTGCACCTTGGCCGGGGTGGGCACCTTGGCTGGGTTTGCCCAGGGTGCGCTCCGAAGCGGGGTTACTGGAGCGCCCCCTCTTTTTTTGTCAGAGAGTTTGGTGGGGTTTCTCGCATTGGCTCTTCCCAGGCCCGGTTGTTGGGTGCGCTCCCACCCTGGCGCGCGCGAAGTTGGAAGTTGGGTTAATTGCCCGGGCGCGCACCTTCGCCAGGGTGGGCACCTTGGTGCGCAAACCTTGGCTGGGCTGCGCACCAGGGCGGGCTCAAGATGGCACCAGCATTCCCTTTTTCTCACTATCTTTCAAAACGGAAATTTTAAAATCTCGTTTTTTTTTTGCCTTTTATGGAAATTAGTGAAGGCATCGCATCAAAGGTGCGCACCTCGCTGCCCACCTTGGTGTGCTCCGAGGTGCCCACCACGGTGCGCAACGCCGGTGCGAACCCGGGAGCGCCCCGATGTGTGCTCCAAGGTGCGGCGTGCACGAAGTCGGACCCCGGTTTGCCCCGGGTGCGCACCTCGCGTGCACCTTGGTGCGCACACCTTGGCTGGGTTGCGCGGCCTGGTGGGCACCATGGTGCGCACCAAGGAGCGCTCCGAAGTGTGCTCCAAGGTGCGGCGTGCACGAAGTCGGAGCCCGGTTTGCCCCGGGTGCGCACCTTCGCCGCGGTGGGCACCATGGCGTGCACGAAGTCGGAGCCCGGTTTGCCCCGGGTGCGCACCTCGCGTGCACCTTCGCCGGGGTGGGCACCTCGGCTGGGTTGCGCGCCCTGGTGCGCACCAAGGAGCGCTCTGAAGTGTGCTCCAAGGTGCGGCGTGCACGAAGTCGGAGCCCGGTTTGCCCCGGGTGTGCACCTCGCGTGCACCTTGGCTGGGTTGCGCGCCTTGGTGGGCACCATGCAGTGCACGAAGTCGGAGCCCGGTTTGCCCCGGGCGCGCACCTCCGCCAGGGTGGGCACCTTGGTGCGCACAACTTGCCTGGGCTGCGCACCAGGAAGGGCTCAAGATGGCACCCGCGTTCCGTTTTTTTCACTATCTTTCAGAACGGAAATTTTAAAATATCGTTTTTTTTTGCCTTTTCTGGAAATTAGTGAAGGCAGCGCATCAAAGGTGCGCAACGCTGGTGCGAACCTGGGAGCGCTCCGATGTGTGCTCCAAGGTGCGGCGTGCACGAAGTCGGACCCCGGTTTGCCCCGGGTGCGCACCTCGCGTGCACCTTGGTGCGCACACCTTGGCTGGGTTGCGCGCCCTGGTGGGCACCATGGTGCGCACCAAGGAGCGCTCCGAAGTGTGCTCCAAGGTGCGGCGTGCACGAAGTCGGAGCCCGGTTTGCCCCGGGTGCGCACCTCGCGTGCACCTTCGCCGCGGTGGGCACCATGGCGTGCACGAAGTCGGAGCCCGGTTTGCCCCGGGTGCGCACCTCGCGTGCACCTTCGCCGGGGTGGGCACCTTGGTGTGCAGACCTTGGCTGGGTTGCGCGCCCTGGTGGGCACCATGGTGCGCACCAAGGAGCGCTCCGAAGTGTGCTCCAAGGTGCGGCCTGCACGAAGTCGGAGCCCGGTTTGCCCCGGGTGTGCACCTCGGGTGGGCACCTTGGTGCGCATGCCTTGCCTGGGCTGCGCACCAGGGCGGGCTCAAGATGGCACCCGCGTTCCTTTTTTTTCACTATCTTTCAAAACGGAAATTTTAAAATCTCATTTTTTTTTGCCTTTTTCTGGAAATTAGTGAAGGCAGCGCATCAAAGGTGCGCACCTCGCTGCCCACCACGGTGCGCAACGCCGGTGGGCACCCGGGAGTGCTTCGAAGTGTGCTCCAAGGTGCTGCGTGCACGTTGTCGGAGCCCGGTTTGCCCCGGGTGCGCACCTCGCGTGCACCTTCGTCGGGGTGGGCACCTTGGCTGGGTTTGCCCCGGCTGCGCTCCGAAGCGGGGTTATTGGAGCGCCGCCTCTTTTTTTGTCGGAGCGTTTGGTGGGGTTTCTCGCATTGGCTCTTCCGAGGCCCGGTTGCCACCCTGGCGCGCACGAAGTCGGAAGTAGGGTTAATTGCCCGGGTGCGCACCTTTGCCAGGGTGGGCACCTTACCTGGGCTGCGCACCAGGGCGGGCTCAAGATGGCACGCGCGTTCCGTTTTTTTCACTATCTTTCAAAACGGAAATTTTAAAATCTCCTTTTTTTTTTGCCTTTTCTGGAAATTAGTGAAGGCAGCGCATCAAAGGTGCGCACCTCGCTGCCCACCTTGGTGTGCTCTGAGGTGCGCACCCGGGAGCGCTACGAAGTGTGCTCCAAGGTGCGGCGTGCACGTTGTCGGAGCCCGGTTTGCCCCGGGTGCGCACCTCGCCTGCACCTTGGCCGGGGTGGGCACCTTGGCTGGGTTTGCCCAGGGTGCGCTCCGAAGCGGGGTTACTGGAGCGCCCCCTCTTTTTTTGTCAGAGCGTTTGGTGGGGTTTCTCGCATTGGCTCTTCCCAGGCCCGGTTGTTGGGTGCGCTCCCACCCTGGCGCGCGCGAAGTTGGAAGTTGGGTTAATTGCCCGGGCGCGCACCTTCGCCAGGGTGGGCACCTTGGTGCGCACACCTTGGCTGGGCTGCGCACCAGGGCGGGCTCAAGATGGCACCAGCATTCCCTTTTTCTCACTATCTTTCAAAACGGAAATTTTAAAATCTCGTTTTTTTTTTGCCTTTTATGGAAATTAGTGAAGGCATCGCATCAAAGGTGCGCACCTCGCTGCCCACCTTGGTGTGCTCCGAGGTGCCCACCACGGTGCGCAACGCCGGTGCGAACCCGGGAGCGCCCCGATGTGTGCTCCAAGGTGCGGCGTGCACGAAGTCGGACCCCGGTTTGCCCCGGGTGCGCACCTCGCGTGCACCTTGGTGCGCACACCTTGGCTGGGTTGCGCGGCCTGGTGGGCACCATGGTGCGCACCAAGGAGCGCTCCGAAGTGTGCTCCAAGGTGCGGCGTGCACGAAGTCGGAGCCCGGTTTGCCCCGGGTACGCACCTCGCGTGCACCTTCGCCGGGGTGGGCACCTCGGCTGGGTTGCGCGCCCTGGTGCGCACCAAGGAGCGCTCCGAAGTGTGCTCCAAGGTGCGGCGTGCACGAAGTCGGAGCCCGGTTTGCCCCGGGTGCGCACCTTCGCCGCGGTGCGCACCATGGCGTGCACGAAGTCGGAGCCCGGTTTGCCCCGGGTGCGCACCTCGCGTGCACCTTCGGCGGGGTTGCGCGCCCTGGTGGGCACCATGGTGCGCACCAAGGAGCGCTCCGAAGTGTGCTCCAAGGTGCGGCGTGCACGAAGTCGGAGCCCGGTTTGCCCCGGGTGCGCACCTCGCGTGCACCTTCGGCGGGGTTGCGCGCCCTGGTGGGCACCATGGTGCGCACCAAGGAGCGCTCCGAAGTGTGCTCCAAGGTGCGGCGTGCACGAAGTCGGAGCCCGGTTTGCCCCGGGTGCGCACCTCGCGTGCACCTTCGCCGCGGTGGGCACCATGGCGTGCACGAAGTCGGAGCCCGGTTTGCCCCGGGTGCGCACCTCGCGTGCACCTTCGCCGGGGTGGGCACCTCGGCTGGGTTGCGCGCCCTGGTGCGCACCAAGGAGCGCTCCGAAGTGTGCTCCAAGGTGCGGCGTGCACGAAGTCGGAGCCCGGTTTGCCCCGGGTGCGCACCTCGCGTGCACCTTCGCCAGGGTGGGCACCTCGGTGCGCACACCTTCTCAATGTTTTCTTGCCTTTTCTGGAAATTGGTGAAGGCAGCGCATCAAAGGTGCGCACCTCGGTGTGCTCCGAGGTGCCCACGAAGTCGAAAGTCGGGTTAATTGCATTGTTTTCCCCGGGTGCGCTCCGAGGTGCGCAACATCGGCGCGCACCAAGGAGGGCTCCGAAGTGTGCTCCAAGGTGCGCACGATGGCGTGCACCTCTGGTGCGCACGATTCGGAGCTCGGTTTGACCGGGGTGCGCACACCTTGGCTGGGTTGCGCACCTTTTGTGCGCTCCAAGGTGCGCACGAAGTCGGAGCTCGGTTTGCCCTGGGTGCGCACCTTCGCCAGGGTGCGCACCTTGATGCGCACGCCTTGGCTGGGCTGCGCACCTTGGTGGGCGCCATGGTGCGCACCTTTCGTGCGCTCCAAGGTGCGCACGAAGTCGGAGCTCGGTTTGCCCCGGGTGCGCACCTTGGTGGGCGCCATGGTGCACTCCGAGGTGCCCAAGATTGGTGCGCACCAAGGAGCGCTCCGAAGTGCGCTCCAAGGTGCGCGCGAAGTCGAAAGTTGGGTTAATTGTCCGGTTTGCCTCGGGTGCGCACCTTGCGTGCACCTTCGCCGGGGTGGGCGCCTTGGTGCGCACACCTTGGCACCCGCGTTTCCTTCATTTTAAATTTTTTTTTTTTACAATCTCTCAAGTGGGAAATTCTATAATCTCAACTTTTTTTGCCTTTTCAGGAAACTTTTGAATGGAGCGCATCATTGGTGCGCTCCGAAGTGTGCTCCAAAGCTCTCTCCAGCTGCGTGCACCTGCCCCGGCCGCGCACCCGGCCCCGCCCAGCTTCGCTCACCTGTCCCGGGCGTCTGGTGCGGAACCTTAGAGTAAGAAACATCACCGTGCACCTTGGCCAACGTGCGCGACTCGACCGAGCGCGCACTGGCCGAGGTGCACACCGATTTCACCTGGGTGCGCGCGCAGCACCTCGGGCGCACCGGGGTGCGCGCACAACGCCCGGGTTGCACCGTGGCCTGTGTGCTCGGGGCGCCTCGGGTGCGCGCTCGGTGTCGCCCCCGCGCGCGCGGTAGTGCGGGCAGCGCACCCCGGCCCGGCCCGGCCCCGACGAGAACGCAAACGGGCAAAAGGTTTATTCAAATAGCATTGCGACGCCCGGCGAAAAACTAAAAAAGGGTGCAACACCGGGACTTCCCGGGAGGTCACCCATCCCAGTACTACTCCGGCCCAAGCGCGCTTAACTGCGGAGTTCTGATGGGATCCGGTGCACTAACGCTGGTATGATCGCACCCGTTATGAGCTTGTCGCAGTGTGTACTTAGCAAACCGCGACCCACGTGCGAATCCACCCCGGCCACCCACCCCCGTCGAGGTGCACACCCTCCCTCGCGAAGTGCGCCCCGTTCGCCAAGTGTGAGCCCTGCCCGGGTGCGCGCACCTTGCTAGGGCGTCGGGTGTGCACCCGGCCCGGCCTACGTGCGTGCACCTGGAGGGGGCGTCGTGTGCGTGCAGTGTCCCGTCTGCAACGCGGTGCCCACACACCACCTCGGGCGCAACGACCTGCGCTCACATGTGGGCCGAGTGCACCTTGGTGCATGTTCGGGGCGCCTCGGGTGCACGCTCGATCTTGCCCCGGTGCACCAAGGCGCTCGGTTTGCCCCGGGTGCGCACTTGGTGCAAGGTGGGCACCCAAAATAGGGATCAAGCACCAAAACACAAGTTTCGGGATGCAAAATGGGACCCAAGGACCACAAATGCGTTCCAAGACCCATGATGGGTCCACGAGAACAAAAATGTGTTCCGAGACTTAATAAACAAATATTGGGTTTTAGGAGAAGAAACATGCTCTGATGCCCAAAACGAGAATCGACCCCGAAAAGGCCACAGGCCAAAAGTGGGATGCGAGACAAAAAAAAATGGGACCCGAGGACCAAAATTGGGTTCCCAGGTCGAAGACAGGGCAACCGGACAAGAAACGACCTCTAAGGCTCGAAATGAGTCCCGACGACTAAAACTTGACAAGAAGCACCCATCAGGCACCCAACTCGACACCCATGGGATGCCGACCCACCCGGGCTTCCACCTAGCACACCTTGGCACCCACCCACCCTCGCACCCAACCTCGCACCCAACTTAGCACCTTTGAACCCACATTGGCACTCACCCTGACCCTGGCACCTTGGAACCCACATTGGCACTCACCTTGACCCTGGCACCCACCTTTGCACTCACCTTGGGACCCACCCTGGCTCCCACCTCGGCACCCACCCAGACACCCACCTTGGTTCCTTGGCACCCACCTTGGATCCTTGGCACCCACCCCGACACCCACCTTGGCACGCAACTTGGCTACTTGCCACCCATCTTGGCTCCTTGACGCCCACCCCGACAACCACCCCGTGACCTACCCTGGCTAGGGTTGGTGCACACCCACCCTGGTGCCCACCTTGGCACCCACCCTATGACCCACCTTGGCACGCACCTTAGTACCCACCCCGTTACCCACCCTAGGACCCACCCCGTGACCCACCTTGGCCAGGGTGGGTGCCTTGGTGCGCACAACTTGCCTGGGCTGCACACCAGGGCGGGCTCAAGATGGCACCCGCGTTCCGTTTTTTTCACTATCTTTCAAAACGGAAATTTTAAAATCTCATTTTTTTCTTTTTTTTGCCTTTTCTGGAAATTAGTGAAGGCAGCGCATCAAAGGTGCGCAATGCTGGTGCGAACCCGGGAGCGCTCCGATGTGTGCTCCAAGGTGCGGCGTGCACGAAGTCCGAGCCCGGTTTGCCCCGGGTGCGCACCTCGCGTGCACCTTCGCCGGGGTGAGCACCTTGGCTGGGTTGCGCGCCCTGGTGCGTACCAAGGAGCGCTCTGAAGTGTGCTCCAAGGTGCGGCGTGCACGAAGTCGGAGCCCGGTTTGCCCCGGGTGTGCACCTCGGGTGCGCACCTCGCGTGCACCTTCGCTGCGGTGGGCACCTTGGCTGGGTTGCGCGCCTTGGTGGGCACCATGCAGTGCACGAAGTCGGAGCCCGGTTTGCCCCGGGCGCGCACCTCCGCCAGGGTGGGCACCTTGGTGCGCACAACTTGCCTGGGCTGCGCACCAGGAAGGGCTCAAGATGGCACCCGCGTTCCGTTTTTTTCACTATCTTTCAGAACGGAAATTTTAAAATATCGTTTTTTTTTGCCTTTTCTGGAAATTAGTGAAGGCAGCGCATCAAAGGTGCGCAACGCTGGTGCGAACCTGGGAGCGCTCCGATGTGTGCTCCAAGGTGCGGCGTGCACAAAGTCGGAGCCCGGTTTGCCCCGGGTGCGCCCTGGTGGGCACCATGGTGCGCACCAAGGAGCGCTCCGAAGTGTGCTCCAAGGTGCGGCCTGCACGAAGTCGGAGCCCGGTTTGCCCCGGGTGTGCACCTCGGGTGGGCACCTTGGTGCGCATGCCTTGCCTGGGCTGCGCACCAGGGCGGGCTCAAGATGGCACCCGCGTTCCTTTTTTTTCACTATCTTTCAAAACGGAAATTTTAAAATCTCATTTTTTTTTGCCTTTTTCTGGAAATTAGTGAAGGCAGCGCATCAAAGGTGCGCACCTCGCTGCCCACCACGGTGCGCAACGCCGGTGGGCACCCGGGAGTGCTTCGAAGTGTGCTCCAAGGTGTTGCGTGCACGTTGTCGGAGCCCGGTTTGCCCCGGGTGCGCACCTCGCGTGCACCTTCGTCGGGGTGGGCACCTTGGCTTGGTTTGCCCCGGCTGCGCTCCGAAGCGGGGTTATTGGAGCGCCGCCTCTTTTTTTGTCGGAGCGTTTGGTGGGGTTTCTCGCATTGGCTCTTCCGAGGCCCGGTTGCCACCCTGGCGCGCACGAAGTCGGAAGTAGGGTTAATTGCCCGGGTGCGCACCTTTGCCAGGGTGGCACCTTACCTGGGCTGCGCACCAGGGCGGGCTCAAGATGGCACGCGCGTTCCGTTTTTTTCACTATCTTTCAAAACGGAAATTTTAAAATCTCCTTTTTTTTTTGCCTTTTCTGGAAATTAGTGAAGGCAGCGCATCAAAGGTGCGCACCTCGCTGCCCACCTTGGTGTGCTCTGAGGTGCGCACCCGGGAGCGCTACGAAGTGTGCTCCAAGGTGCGGCGTGCACGTTGTCGGAGCCCGGTTTGCCCCGGGTGCGCACCTCGCCTGCACCTTGGCCGGGGTGGGCACCTTGGCTGGGTTTGCCCAGGGTGCGCTCCGAAGCGGGGTTACTGGAGCGCCCCCTCTTTTTTTGTCAGAGAGTTTGGTGGGGTTTCTCGCATTGGCTCTTCCCAGGCCCGGTTGTTGGGTGCGCTCCCACCCTGGCGCGCGCGAAGTTGGAAGTTGGGTTAATTGCCCGGGCGCGCACCTTCGCCAGGGTGGGCACCTTGGTGCGCAAACCTTGGCTGGGCTGCGCACCAGGGCGGGCTCAAGATGGCACCAGCATTCCCTTTTTCTCACTATCTTTCAAAACGGAAATTTTAAAATCTCGTTTTTTTTTTGCCTTTTATGGAAATTAGTGAAGGCATCGCATCAAAGGTGCGCACCTCGCTGCCCACCTTGGTGTGCTCCGAGGTGCCCACCACGGTGCGCAACGCCGGTGCGAACCCGGGAGCGCCCCGATGTGTGCTCCAAGGTGCGGCGTGCACGAAGTCGGACCCCGGTTTGCCCCGGGTGCGCACCTCGCGTGCACCTTGGTGCGCACACCTTGGCTGGGTTGCGCGGCCTGGTGGGCACCATGGTGCGCACCAAGGAGCGCTCCGAAGTGTGCTCCAAGGTGCGGCGTGCACGAAGTCGGAGCCCGGTTTGCCCCGGGTGCGCACCTTCGCCGCGGTGGGCACCATGGCGTGCACGAAGTCGGAGCCCGGTTTGCCCCGGGTGCGCACCTCGCGTGCACCTTCGCCGGGGTGGGCACCTCGGCTGGGTTGCGCGCCCTGGTGCGCACCAAGGAGCGCTCTGAAGTGTGCTCCAAGGTGCGGCGTGCACGAAGTCGGAGCCCGGTTTGCCCCGGGTGTGCACCTCGCGTGCACCTTCGCTGCGGTGGGCACCTTGGCTGGGTTGCGCGCCTTGGTGGGCACCATGCAGTGCACGAAGTCGGAGCCCGGTTTGCCCCGGGCGCGCACCTCCGCCAGGGTGGGCACCTTGGTGCGCACAACTTGCCTGGGCTGCGCACCAGGAAGGGCTCAAGATGGCACCCGCGTTCCGTTTTTTTCACTATCTTTCAGAACGGAAATTTTAAAATATCGTTTTTTTTTGCCTTTTCTGGAAATTAGTGAAGGCAGCGCATCAAAGGTGCGCAACGCTGGTGCGAACCTGGGAGCGCTCCGATGTGTGCTCCAAGGTGCGGCGTGCACGAAGTCGGACCCCGGTTTGCCCCGGGTGCGCACCTCGCGTGCACCTTGGTGCGCACACCTTGGCTGGGTTGCGCGCCCTGGTGGGCACCATGGTGCGCACCAAGGAGCGCTCCGAAGTGTGCTCCAAGGTGCGGCGTGCACGAAGTCGGAGCCCGGTTTGCCCCGGGTGCGCACCTCGCGTGCACCTTCGCCGCGGTGGGCACCATGGCGTGCACGAAGTCGGAGCCCGGTTTGCCCCGGGTGCGCACCTCGCGTGCACCTTCGCCGGGGTGGGCACCTTGGTGTGCAGACCTTGGCTGGGTTGCGCGCCCTGGTGGGCACCATGGTGCGCACCAAGGAGCGCTCCGAAGTGTGCTCCAAGGTGCGGCCTGCACGAAGTCGGAGCCCGGTTTGCCCCGGGTGTGCACCTCGGGTGGGCACCTTGGTGCGCATGCCTTGCCTGGGCTGCGCACCAGGGCGGGCTCAAGATGGCACCCGCGTTCCTTTTTTTTCACTATCTTTCAAAACGGAAATTTTAAAATCTCATTTTTTTTTGCCTTTTTCTGGAAATTAGTGAAGGCAGCGCATCAAAGGTGCGCACCTCGCTGCCCACCACGGTGCGCAACGCCGGTGGGCACCCGGGAGTGCTTCGAAGTGTGCTCCAAGGTGCTGCGTGCACGTTGTCGGAGCCCGGTTTGCCCCGGGTGCGCACCTCGCGTGCACCTTCGTCGGGGTGGGCACCTTGGCTGGGTTTGCCCCGGCTGCGCTCCGAAGCGGGGTTATTGGAGCGCCGCCTCTTTTTTTGTCGGAGCGTTTGGTGGGGTTTCTCGCATTGGCTCTTCCGAGGCCCGGTTGCCACCCTGGCGCGCACGAAGTCGGAAGTAGGGTTAATTGCCCGGGTGCGCACCTTTGCCAGGGTGGGCACCTTACCTGGGCTGCGCACCAGGGCGGGCTCAAGATGGCACGCGCGTTCCGTTTTTTTCACTATCTTTCAAAACGGAAATTTTAAAATCTCCTTTTTTTTTTGCCTTTTCTGGAAATTAGTGAAGGCAGCGCATCAAAGGTGCGCACCTCGCTGCCCACCTTGGTGTGCTCTGAGGTGCGCACCCGGGAGCGCTACGAAGTGTGCTCCAAGGTGCGGCGTGCACGTTGTCGGAGCCCGGTTTGCCCCGGGTGCGCACCTCGCCTGCACCTTGGCCGGGGTGGGCACCTTGGCTGGGTTTGCCCAGGGTGCGCTCCGAAGCGGGGTTACTGGAGCGCCCCCTCTTTTTTTGTCAGAGCGTTTGGTGGGGTTTCTCGCATTGGCTCTTCCCAGGCCCGGTTGTTGGGTGCGCTCCCACCCTGGCGCGCGCGAAGTTGGAAGTTGGGTTAATTGCCCGGGCGCGCACCTTCGCCAGGGTGGGCACCTTGGTGCGCACACCTTGGCTGGGCTGCGCACCAGGGCGGGCTCAAGATGGCACCAGCATTCCCTTTTTCTCACTATCTTTCAAAACGGAAATTTTAAAATCTCGTTTTTTTTTTGCCTTTTATGGAAATTAGTGAAGGCATCGCATCAAAGGTGCGCACCTCGCTGCCCACCTTGGTGTGCTCCGAGGTGCCCACCACGGTGCGCAACGCCGGTGCGAACCCGGGAGCGCCCCGATGTGTGCTCCAAGGTGCGGCGTGCACGAAGTCGGACCCCGGTTTGCCCCGGGTGCGCACCTCGCGTGCACCTTGGTGCGCACACCTTGGCTGGGTTGCGCGGCCTGGTGGGCACCATGGTGCGCACCAAGGAGCGCTCCGAAGTGTGCTCCAAGGTGCGGCGTGCACGAAGTCGGAGCCCGGTTTGCCCCGGGTACGCACCTCGCGTGCACCTTCGCCGGGGTGGGCACCTCGGCTGGGTTGCGCGCCCTGGTGCGCACCAAGGAGCGCTCCGAAGTGTGCTCCAAGGTGCGGCGTGCACGAAGTCGGAGCCCGGTTTGCCCCGGGTGCGCACCTTCGCCGCGGTGCGCACCATGGCGTGCACGAAGTCGGAGCCCGGTTTGCCCCGGGTGCGCACCTCGCGTGCACCTTCGGCGGGGTTGCGCGCCCTGGTGGGCACCATGGTGCGCACCAAGGAGCGCTCCGAAGTGTGCTCCAAGGTGCGGCGTGCACGAAGTCGGAGCCCGGTTTGCCCCGGGTGCGCACCTCGCGTGCACCTTCGGCGGGGTTGCGCGCCCTGGTGGGCACCATGGTGCGCACCAAGGAGCGCTCCGAAGTGTGCTCCAAGGTGCGGCGTGCACGAAGTCGGAGCCCGGTTTGCCCCGGGTGCGCACCTCGCGTGCACCTTCGCCGCGGTGGGCACCATGGCGTGCACGAAGTCGGAGCCCGGTTTGCCCCGGGTGCGCACCTCGCGTGCACCTTCGCCGGGGTGGGCACCTCGGCTGGGTTGCGCGCCCTGGTGCGCACCAAGGAGCGCTCCGAAGTGTGCTCCAAGGTGCGGCGTGCACGAAGTCGGAGCCCGGTTTGCCCCGGGTGCGCACCTCGCGTGCACCTTCGCCAGGGTGGGCACCTCGGTGCGCACACCTTCTCAATGTTTTCTTGCCTTTTCTGGAAATTGGTGAAGGCAGCGCATCAAAGGTGCGCACCTCGGTGTGCTCCGAGGTGCGAACCCGAGAGCGCTCCGAGGTGCCCACGAAGTCGAAAGTCGGGTTAATTGCATTGTTTTCCCCGGGTGCGCTCCGAGGTGCGCAACATCGGCGCGCACCAAGGAGGGCTCCGAAGTGTGCTCCAAGGTGCGCACGATGGCGTGCACCTCTGGTGCGCACGATTCGGAGCTCGGTTTGACCGGGGTGCGCACACCTTGGCTGGGTTGCGCACCTTTTGTGCGCTCCAAGGTGCGCACGAAGTCGGAGCTCGGTTTGCCCCGGGTGCGCACCTTCGCCAGGGTGCGCACCTTGATGCGCACGCCTTGGCTGGGCTGCGCACCTTGGTGGGCGCCATGGTGCGCACCTTTCGTGCGCTCCAAGGTGCGCACGAAGTCGGAGCTCGGTTTGCCCCGGGTGCGCACCTTGGTGGGCGCCATGGTGCACTCCGAGGTGCCCAAGATTGGTGCGCACCAAGGAGCGCTCCGAAGTGCGCTCCAAGGTGCGCGCGAAGTCGAAAGTTGGGTTAATTGTCCGGTTTGCCTCGGGTGCGCACCTTGCGTGCACCTTCGCCAGGGTGGGCGCCTTGGTGCGCACACCTTGGCTGGGCTGCGCACACCTTGGCACCCGCGTTTCCTTCATTTTAAATTTTTTTTTTTTACAATCTCTCAAGTGGGAAATTCTATAATCTCAACTTTTTTTGCCTTTTCAGGAAACTTTTGAATGGAGCGCATCATTGGTGCGCTCCGAAGTGTGCTCCAAAGCTCTCTCCAGCTGCGTGCACCTGCCCCGGCCGCGCACCCGGCCCCGCCCAGCTTCGCTCACCTGTCCCGGGCGTCTGGTGCGGAACCTTAGAGTAAGAAACATCACCGTGCACCTTGGCCAACGTGCGCGACTCGACCGAGCGCGCACTGGCCGAGGTGCACACCGATTTCACCTGGGTGCGCGCGCAGCACCTCGGGCGCACCGGGGTGCGCGCACAACGCCCGGGTTGCACCGTGGCCTGTGTGCTCGGGGCGCCTCGGGTGCGCGCTCGGTGTCGCCCCCGCGCGCGCGGTAGTGCGGGCAGCGCACCCCGGCCCGGCCCGGCCCCGACGAGAACGCAAACGGGCAAAAGGTTTATTCAAATAGCATTGCGATGCCCGGCGAAAAACTAAAAAAGGGTGCAACACCGGGACTTCCCGGGAGGTCACCCATCCCAGTACTACTCCGGCCCAAGCGCGCTTAACTGCGGAGTTCTGATGGGATCCGGTGCACTAACGCTGGTATGATCGCACCCGTTATGAGCTTGTCGCAGTGTGTACTTAGCAAACCGCGACCCACGTGCGAATCCACCCCGGCCACCCACCCCCGTCGAGGTGCACACCCTCCCTCGCGAAGTGCGCCCCGTTCGCCAAGTGTGAGCCCTGCCCGGGTGCGCGCACCTTGCTAGGGCGTCGGGTGTGCACCCGGCCCGGCCTACGTGCGTGCACCTGGAGGGGGCGTCGTGTGCGTGCAGTGTCCCGTCTGCAACGCGGTGCCCACACACCACCTCGGGCGCAACGACCTGCGCTCACATGTGGGCCGAGTGCACCTTGGTGCATGTTCGGGGCGCCTCGGGTGCACGCTCGATCTTGCCCCGGTGCACCAAGGCGCTCGGTTTGCCCCGGGTGCGCACTTGGTGCAAGGTGGGCACCCAAAATAGGGATCAAGCACCAAAACACAAGTTTCGGGATGCAAAATGGGACCCAAGGACCACAAATGCGTTCCAAGACCCATGATGGGTCCACGAGAACAAAAATGTGTTCCGAGACTTAATAAACAAATATTGGGTTTTAGGAGAAGAAACATGCTCTGATGCCCAAAACGAGAATCGACCCCGAAAAGGCCACAGGCCAAAAGTGGGATGCGAGACAAAAAAAAATGGGACCCGAGGACCAAAATTGGGTTCCCAGGTCGAAGACAGGGCAACCGGACAAGAAACGACCTCTAAGGCTCGAAATGAGTCCCGACGACTAAAACTTGACAAGAAGCACCCATCAGGCACCCAACTCGACACCCATGGGATGCCGACCCACCCGGGCTTCCACCTAGCACACCTTGGCACCCACCCACCCTCGCACCCAACCTCGCACCCAACTTAGCACCTTTGAACCCACATTGGCACTCACCCTGACCCTGGCACCTTGGAACCCACATTGGCACTCACCTTGACCCTGGCACCCACCTTTGCACTCACCTTGGGACCCACCCTGGCTCCCACCTCGGCACCCACCCAGACACCCACCTTGGTTCCTTGGCACCCACCTTGGATCCTTGGCACCCACCCCGACACCCACCTTGGCACGCAACTTGGCTACTTGCCACCCACCTTGGCTCCTTGACGCCCACCCCGACAACCACCCCGTGACCTACCCTGGCTAGGGTTGGTGCACACCCACCCTGGTGCCCACCTTGGCACCCACCCTATGACCCACCTTGGCACGCACCTTAGTACCCACCCCGTTACCCACCCTAGGACCCACCCCGTGACCCACCTTGGCCAGGGTGGGTGCACCCACCCTGGTGCCCACCTTGGCACCCACCCATCCTAGCACCCAGCCTGTGACCGGGCTTGGAACCCAACCTTGCACCCGCACCCGTCTTGGCCAGTGTGGGTGCGCACCCATCCTGGCACCCACGTTGTGACACACCCTTTAACCCACGCACCCTAGCACCCACGTTGGCACCCACCTTGGAACCCAACCTAGCAACTTGGCACCCACCCCGTGACCCACCTTGGCATCCACCATAGCAGTCGCCGACTTGGCACCCACCTCGGCACCCACCTTGACACTTGTGGACCCACCTTGCCACTCACCCTAGCATCGACCCATCCTAGCACCCACCCTGGCACCTTTGCACCCTAGCACTCACCCATCCTAGCACCTAACCTGTGACCCACCTTGACACTCACCCTCGCACCCACCTTGGAACCCAACCTAGCACCCACCCACCCTGACACCAACCCTAGCACCTACCCACCCTTGCACCCACCCTGTGACCCATCTTGGCACCCACCCATCCTACCACTCAACCTATCACCCACCTTCTCACCCACCTTGGCATCCACCTTAGCACCCACCCACACTGGCACCTTGGCACCCACCTCGGGCAAGGTGGGTGCACACCCACCCTGGCACCCAATTTAGAACCCACCGAGCATGTTACCCACCTTGGCACCCACATTGCAGCCCACCCTAGTACCCACCCTATGACCCACATTGGCATCCACACCCTAGCACCCAGGCACCTCGACACCCGCCTTGACACCCACCCTAGCACTGAACCTGTGACCCACCTTGGAACTCACCCTAGAACCCACCCACCCTGTGAACCACCTTGGCATCCACCTTAGCACCCACCCACCTTGGCACCCACTCTAGCACTCACCCATCCTAACACCCAACTTGTTACCCACCTTGGCACCCGCCCTCGCGTCCACCTTGAAACCCACCCTAGCACCCACCCACGCAGGAGCCCACCTTGGCACCCAACCTAACACCCACGCATCCTGGCACCCAACTTGTGACCCACCTTGGAACCCACCCTAGTACCCACCTTTGAACCCACTATATCACCAACCCACCTTGGCACCCACCCTATGACCCTCTTTGGAATCCACCCTAGCACGCACCCACCCTGGCACCCACCATGGAGCGCACCCTAGCACCCACCCACCTCGGCACGCACCTCAACACCCACCTTGGTGTGCGCACTGCGCCAACCTCTCAAAGACCCTATGTGGTGCGCTCCAAAGTGTACACCTTTGGTGCGCTCCAAGGTGCGCACCTTTGGTGCACACCGAGGTGCACACCAAAGTGTGCACCGAGGTGAGCACCAAAGTGCACTCCAGGGTGCACACCAAGGCGTGCACCTTTGGTGCGGTCAATGCAAACGAATTCGGAAGTTGGGGTCGATGTCCTAATCGCTGCTGCAGACTACACGTATGAGAATCGGACAAATAGCTTTATATAGGGGAGGTGTTGCGTTTGATGGGTCGACTCCCCTGGTTGTGTGCACTGCACCAACTTCAAAGACCCTGTCTTGTTTAAGAAGTCAAAAGTTGGGGTGGATGTCCTAATCATTGCTGCAGTCTACGCATGTATGAGAATCAGACAAATAGCTTATATAGGGGAGGTGTTGCATTCGGTGGGTTGACTCCCCTGGTTGTGCGCACTGCGCCAACCTCAAAGACCCCGCATAGCAGAAGAAGTCGGAAGTCGGATTTTGGTGAGCACCAAGGCGTGCACCTTTGGTGCGGTCAACGCAGACGAATTCAGAAGTTGGGGTGGATGTCCTAATCGTTGTTGCAGGCTACACATGTATGAGAATCAGACAAATAGCTTATATAGGGGAGGTGTTGGGTTTGATGGGTCAACTCCCTTGGTTGTGCGCATTACGCCAACCTCAAAGACCTTGTTTTCGTTAAGAAGTCAAAAGTTGGGGTCAATGTCCTAATGGCTCCTGCAGGCTACACATGTATGAGAATCGGACAAATAGCTTATATAGGGGAGGTGTTGGGTTTGATGGGTCGACTCCCCTGGTTGTGCGCATTACGTCAACCTCAAAGACCTTGTTTTCGTTAAGAAGTCAAAAGTTGGGGTCGATGTCCTAATTGCTCCTGTAGACTACACATGTATGAGAATCAGACAAATAGCTTATATAGGGGAGGTGTTGGGTTTGATGGGTTGACTCCCCTAGTTGTTCGCATTACACCAACCTCAAAGACCTTGTTTTCGTTTAGAAGCCGAAAGTTGGGGTCGATGTCCTAATTGCTCCTGCAGGCTACGCATGTATGAGAATCAGACAAATAGCTTATATAGGGGAGGTGTTGGGTTTGATGGGTCGACTCCCCTGGTTGTGCGCATTGCGCCAACCTCAAAGACCCTGCATTGCGGATGAAGTCGAAAGTCAGAGTTTGGTGTGCTACAAGGTGTGGTCGAAGGTGCTCACCTAGGTGTGCACCTTTGGAGCACAGGAAAAGTGCCCTCCAAAAGTGCGCACCTTTGGAGTGCACAAAAGTGCCCTCCAAAAGTGCGCACCTTTGGAGCGCAGAAAAGTGCCCTCCAAAAAGTGCCCTCCAAAAGTGCGCACCTTTGGAGCGCAGAAAAGTGCCCTCCAAAAAGTGCCCTCCAAAAGTGCGCACCTTTGGAGCGCAGAAAAGTGCCCTCCAAAAAGTGCCCTCCAAAAGTGCGCACCTTTGGAGCGCAGAAAAGTGCCCTCCAAAAAGTGCCCTCCAAAAGTGCGCACCTTTGGAGCGCAGAAAAGTGCCCTCCAAAAAGTGCCCTCCAAAAGTGCGCACCTTTGGAGCGCAGAAAAGTGCCCTCCAAAAAGTGCCCTCCAAAAGTGCGCACCTTTGGAGCGCAGAAAAGTGCCCTCCAAAAAGTGCCCTCCAAAAGTGCGCACCTTTGGAGCGCAGAAAAGTGCCCTCCAAAAGTGCGCACCTTTGGAGCGCACAAAAGTGCCCTCCAAAAGTGCGCACTTTTGGTGCGCACCAAGGCGCTGGTTCGGTCGTTGCAGGCGAGTTCGGAAGTTGGGGTCGATGTCCTGAGCGGAGGTGCAAACTACACAGGTGTCGGAATCGGACAAATAGCTTATATAGGGGAGGTGTATGCTTCGATGGGTCGACTCCCCAGGTTGAGCGCACCGCGCCAACCTCAAAGACCCTACGGTATGGATGAAGTCGGAAGTTGGGTCCGATGACCGATTCGATTAGTAGGTATGCTCATGAGGTCGGAATTTGGGTCCGATGACCTGCCATGTGCAGGAAGGCGAATGTTGACACTGTGCGTTGCAAGGTGCACACCAAGGCGCTGGTGCGGTCTTTTTAGTCGAGTTCGGAAGTTGGGGTCGATGTCCTGATCGGAGGTGCAAGCTACACAGGTGTGGGAATCGGACAAATAGCTTATATAGGGGAGGTGTATGCTTCGTTGGGTCGACTCCCCGGGTTGAGCGCACCGCGCCAACCTCAAAGACCCTACGGTATGGATGAAGTCGGAAGTTGGGTCCGATGACCGATTCGATATGTAGGCATACTCGCGAGGTCGGAATTTGGGTCCGATGACCTGCCACGTGCAGGAAGGCGAATGTTGGCACTGTGCGTTGCAAGGTGCGCACCAAGGCGCTGGTTCGGTCGTTGGAGGCGAGTTCGGAAGTTGGGGTCGATGTCTTGATCGGAGGTGCAAACTACACAGGTGTGGGAATCGGACAAATAGCTTATATAGGGGAGGTGTATGCTTCGTTGGGTCGACTCCCCGGGTTGAGCGCACCGCGCCAACCTCAAAGACCCTACGGTATGGATGAAGTCGGAAGTTGGGTCCGATGACCGATTCGATATGTAGGCATACTCGCGAGGTCGGAATTTGGGTCCGATGACCTGCCATGTGCAGGAAGGCGAATGTTGGGACTGTGCGTCGCAAGGTGCGCACCAAGGCGCTGGTGCCGTCGTTGCAGTCGAGTTCGGAAGTTGGGGTCGATGTCCTGGTCAGAGGTGCAAACTACACAGGTGTGGGAATCGGACAAATAGCTTATATAGGGGAGGTGTATGCTTCGATGGGTCGACTCCCTGGGTTGAGCGCACCGCGCCAACCTCAAAGACCCTACAGTATGGATGAAGTCGGAAGTTGGGTCCGATGACCGATTCGATACGTAGGCATATTGGCGAGGTCTGAATTTGTGTCCGATGACCTGCCATGCGCAGGAAGGCGGAATTTGGGTCCGATGACCGAGTTGATGGCGTGCCATGCGCAGAAAGGCGGAATTTGGGTCCGATGACCGAGTTGATGTTGATGGCCCGCCATGCACAGGAAGGCGGAATTTGGGTCCGATGACCGATTTGAAGGCGTGCCATACGCAAAAAGGCGGAGTTTGGGTCCGATGACCGAGTTGATATTGATGGCCCGCCATGCGCAGGAAGGCGGAATTTGGGTCCGATGACCTGACATACGCATGGAGTCCGACTCGGGGGCCGATGTTCGATTCGATGACTTGCATTGTGGGTAAAGTCGGAAGTTGTGGTCTTTGACCCGATTCGATGACCAGACTTCGGCTGCTTGAGAATCGGACAAATAACTTATATAGGGGAGGTAGTGTTCTCGAGCATCCTCCCCCCGTGCCCGTTTATGTCAATTGATGCTGGTGCTCGACTGGTTGGAGCGCTCGGATGCAAAAATCTTGCACCAGGATTTATCGATTGTGATGGACACGGCAAGTCTCCTGATTGCTATGCAGGAGCTCATCGTGAATCTCTATGCGGCCTTGGTATGGACTCGACCTGCGGAATGGTTCGGCAATGGTAGTCGCTCCAACACGTCCTTGCAATGGCCACAGAGGTGATTCGACTAGAGCTCCAGTCTAGCTTTTGGGTTGCTTGGCGGACTGGTATAGCCGCGATCGAGTTCCGGCCATGAACGTTTTAGATAGCTCTTGGGCTTTCTGGGACGGAAGTCGGAAGTTTGGGCTGTTGTCCGATTTGATGACCATTCTTCGGATGTGTGAGAATCGGACAAATAACTTATATAGGGGACTGTGTTGTCTCACGCAGCCCCCTCCGTGCCCCTCTATCTCGACCGATGTTGGTGCTTGAAAGGGTTGGGATCGCTCGGATTTATAAACGTGCACCACCATTTGTCGAGTGTGAGGGACGCGGCAGGTCTCCTAAATGCTATGCGGGCGCTCTCTGAGAATCTCTATCCGGCCTCGACACAGACTAGTCTTGCTGAATGGTTTGGCACTGGTAGTCGATCCAACACGTCGTTGTTGTGGCCGCCTAGGCGATTCGATTCGAGCCCCCGTCTAGCTTTTGGGTTGCTTGGCGGATTTTGCCCTATCCGCAAGTGAGCTCGGTCCCTAAACGTTCGAGAAACCCGATTGCTATGCGCCGACTCTCTTTCTTGCGAGCCTCCATCTAGCTTTTGGGTCTCTACGGAACGGAAGTCGGAATCTGGGACCGTTGTTTGATTCGACGAGGCAGACTACGGTTGTGCGAGAATCGGACAAATAACTTATATAGGGGAGGTGTTGACTGGAGCATTCTCCCCCGTGCCCCTCTAACTCGACCAATGCTGGCGCTCGAACGGTGGTAGCGCTCGGATTTTCATTGAGCGCCAGCATTGGTCGATTTAGAGGGGCATGCGAGATTCCCGAATGCTATGCGAGGGCTCTAACGGAAATGTCTATTGGTTTCGGTATGGATGCAATTGCGAGTGGTTCGGCAAAGGTAGTCGTTCCGATGCGTCCATGTCGTGGCCAAATCGATAATTCGATTTGAGCCCTCGTATAGCATTTGGGTCTCTCGATGTGATTCCGCATTCCAGTCCCTTTGGGCACTGCTTGAGCCGCATCCCAGGGGGTTCCCTTCCCAATAATCTGCCTCGCAACCCGATTGCTATGCGGTGAGGCTCCTCGGCCGCCTCGGAACTATCTGTGTATCAGACGCATCGCGGGATAAGGGGTTGGCAACGGTAGTCGCCCCAAGCGCGTCCGATGCTTGGACCATTCCGAGGCGGCCCTGAAGCCTCTTCCGTCTAGCCGTTGGGTCCTTCTCGCCGCATCCCTCGCCTCGCACCCCGATTGCTATGCGGTGAGGCTCCTCGGCCGCCTCGGAACTATCTGTGTATCGGACGCGTCGCGGGATAAGGGGTTGTCACTGGTAGTCGCCCCAAGCGCGTCCGATGCTTGGACCATTCCGAGGCGGCCCTGAAGCCTCTTCCGTCTAGCCGTTGGGTCCTTCTCGCCGCATCCCTCGCCTCGCACCCCGATTGCTATGCGGTGAGGCTCCTCGGCCGCCTCGGAACTATCTGTGTATCGGACGCGTCGCGGGATAAGGGGTTGTCATTGGTAGTCGCCCCAAGCGCGTCCGATGCTTGGACCATTCCGAGGCGGCCCTGAAGCCTCTTCCGTCTAGCCGTTGGGTCCTTCTCGCCGCATCCCTCGCCTCGCACCCCGATTGCTATGCGGTGAGGCTCCTCGGCCGCCTCGGAACTATCTGTGTATCGGACGCGTCGCGGGATAAGGGGTTGTCACTGGTAGTCGCCCCAAGCGCGTCCGATGCTTGGACCATTCCGAGGCGGCCCTGAAGCCTCTTCCGTCTAGCCGTTGGGTCCTTCTCGCCGCATCCCTCGCCTCGCACCCCGATTGCTATGCGGTGAGGCTCCTCGGCCGCCTCGGAACTATCTGTGTATCGGACGCGTCGCGGGATAAGGGGTTGTCACTGGTAGTCGCCCCAAGCGCGTTCGATGCTTGGACCATTCCGAGGCGGCCCTGAAGCCTCTTCCGTCTAGCCGTTGGGTCCTTCTCGCCGCATCCCTCGCCTCGCACCCCGATTGCTATGCGGTGAGGCTCCTCGGCCGCCTTGGAACTATCTGTGTATCGGACGCGTCGCGGGATAAGGGGTTGTCACTGGTAGTCGCCCCAAGCGCGTCCGATGCTTGGACCATTCCGAGGCGGACCCGAAGCCTCTTCCGTCTAGCCGTTGGGTCCTTCTCGCCGCATCCTTCGCCTCGCACCCCGATTGCTATGCGGTGAGGCTCCTCGGCCGCCTCGGAACTATCTGTGTATCGGACGCGTCGCGGGATAAGGGGTTGTCACTGGTAGTCGCCCCAAGCGCGTCCGATGCTTGGACCATTCCGAGGCGGACCCGAAGCCTCTTCCGTCTAGCCGTTGGGTCCTTCTCGCCGCATCCCTCGCCTCGCACCCCGATTGCTATGCGGTGAGGCTCCTCGGCCGCCTTGGAACTATCTGTGTATCGGACGCGTCGCGGGATAAGGGGTTGTCACTGGTAGTCGCCCCAAGCGCGTCCGATGCTTGGACCATTCCGAGGCGGACCCGAAGCCTCTTCCGTCTAGCCGTTGGGTCCTTCTCGCCGCATCCCTCGCCTCACACCCCGATTGCTATGCGGTGAGGCTCCTCGGCCGCCTTGGAACTATCTGTGTATCGGACGCGTCGCGGGATAAGGGGTTGTCACTGGTAGTCGCCCCAAGCGCGTCCGATGCTTGGACCATTCCGAGGCGGACCCGAAGCCTCTTCCGTCTAGCCGTTGGGTCCTTCTCGCCGCATCCCTCGCCTCGCACCCCGATTGCTATGCGGTGAGGCTCCTCGGCCGCCTTGGAACTATCTGTGTATCGGACGCGTCGCGGGATAAGGGGTTGTCACTGGTAGTCGCCCCAAGCGCGTCCGATGCTTGGACCATTCCGAGGCGGCCCCGAAGCCTCTTCCGTGTAGCCGTTGGGTCGTTCTCGCCGCATCCCTCGCCTCGCACCCCGATTGCTATGCGGTGAGGCTCCTCGGCCGCCTTGGAACTATCTATGTATCGGACGCGTCGTGGGATAAGGGGTTGTCACTGGTAGTCGCCCCAAGCGCGTCCGATGCTTGGACCATTCCGAGGCGGCCCCGAAGCCTCTTCCGTGTAGCCGTTGGGTCCTTCTCGCCGCATCCCTCGCCTCGCACCCCGATTGCTATGCGGTGAGGCTCCTCGGCCGCCTTGGAACTATCTGTGTATCGGACGCGTCGCGGGATAAGGGGTTGTCACTGGTAGTCGCCCCAAGCGCGTCCGATGCTTGGACCATTCCGAGGCGGACCTGAAGCCTCTTCCCTCTAGCCGTTGGGGCTTTCTCGCCGCATCCCTCGCCTCGCACCCTGATTGCTATGCTGTGAGGCTCCTCGGCCGCCTTGGAACTATCTGTGTATCGGACGCATCGCGGGATAAGGGGTTGGCAGTGGTAGTCGCCCCAAGCGCATCCGATGCTTGGACCATTCCGAGGCGGCCCTGCAGCCTCTTCCGTCTAGCCGTTGGGGCCATCTCGCCGCATCCCCCACCTCGCACCACGATTGCTATGCGGTGAGGCTCCTTGGCCGCCTCGGAACTATCTGTGTATCGGACGCATCGCGGGATAAGGGGTTGTCACTGGTAGTCGCCCCAAGCGCGTCCGATGCTTGGACTATTCCGAGGCGGCCCTGCAGCCTCTTCCGTCTAGCCGTTGGGGCCATCTCGCTGCATCCCCCACCTCCTCGGCCGCCTCGGAACTATCTGTGTATCGGACGCATCGCGGGATAAGGGGTTGGCAGTGGTAGTCGCCCCAAGCGCGTCCGATGCTTGGACTATTCCGAGGCAGCCCTGCAGCCTCTTCCGTCTAGCCTTTGGGGCCATCTCGCCGCATCCCTCGCCTCGCACCCCGATTGCTATGCGGTGAGGCTCCTCGGCCGCCTGGGAACTATCTTCGTATCGGACGCATCGCGGGATAAGGGGTTGTCACTGGTAGTCGCCCCAAGCGCGTCCGATGCTTGGACTATTCCGAGGCGGCCCTGTGGCCTCTTCCGTCTAGCCGTTGGGGCCATCTCGCCGCATCCCCCACCTCGCACCCCGATTGCTATGCGGTGAGGCTCTTCGGCCGCCTTGGAACTATCTTCGTATCGGACGCATCGCGGGATAAGGGGTTGTCACTGGTAGTGGCCCCAAGCGCGTCCGATGCTTGGACTATTCCGAGGCGGCCCTGCAGCCTCTTCCGTCTAGCCGTTGGGGCCATCTCGCCGCATCCCCCACCTCGCACCCCGATTGCTATGCGGTGAGGCTCCTCGGCCGCCTTGGAACTATCTTCGTATCGGACGCATCGCGGGATAAGGGGTTGTCACTGGTAGTCGCCCCAAGCGCGTCCGATGCTTGGACTATTCCGACGCGGCCCTGTGGCCTCTTCCGTCTAGCCGTTGGGGCCATCTCGCCGCATCCCCCACCTCGCACCCCGATTGCTATGCGGTGAGGCTCCTCGGCCGCCTTGGAACCATCTTCGTATCGGACGCATCGCGGGATAGGGGGCTGTCACTGGTAGTCGCCCCAAGCGTGTCCGATGCTTGGACCATTCCTAGGCGGCCCTGAAGCCTCTTCCGTCTAGCCGTTGGGGCCTTCCCGCCCCATCCCTCGCCTCGCACCCCCGATTGCTATGCGGTGAGGCTCCTCGGCCGCCTTGGAACCATCTGTGTATCGGACGCATCGCGGGATAAGGGGTTGGCACTGGCAGTCGCCCCAAGCGCGTCCGATGCTTGGACCATTCCGAGGTGGCCCTGAAGCCTCTTCCGTCTAGCCGTTGGGGCCTTCCCGCCCCATCCCTCGCCTCGCACCCCGATTGATATGCGGTGAGGCTCCTCGGCCGCCTTGGAACTATCTGTGTATCGGACGCATCGCGGGATAAGGGGTTGGCACTGGTAGTCGTCCCAATCGCATCCGATGCTTGGACCATTCCGAGGCGGCCCTGCAGCCTCTTCCGTTTAGCCGTCGGGGCCTTCCCGCCGCATCCCTCGCCTCGCATCCCGATTCCTATGCGGTGAGTCTTCTCGGCCGCCGCGGAACTATACCTGTTATTGCTACTGCATCCTTCGGCTGGTAACCTCCTCTGCCGCCTTGGAACGTTCTCTTTGTCGGACGCGTCGCGGGATAAGGGGTTGGCACTGGTAGTCGCCCCAAGCGCGCCCGATGCATAGACCGCTCCGAGTCGACCTTGCTTTCAGCCTCTCACATGCATAGACCTCTCTGAGTCGACCCTGCAGCCTCTCACGTTTAGCCTTTGGAATCTCGCCTCACAACATGATTGCTATCCTTGATGCATCCCTTGCCTCGAGCCCTGATTGCTTTCTTGGCTGCATCCCTCCTCTCCTCACAGCCCGGTTGTCATCACTGCTTCATCCGTCGCTTCATGCATTCTGGCTGCTGGGCCCTTCCCACCGCACACCTCGATTGCTATCTCTTCTGCATCACACACCCCGATTGCTATCTCTGCTACATCCCTCGGCTCTCACTTCTGCATCCTTCGCCTCACACCTCGATTGCTATCAATGCTGCATCCGTAACCTCACACCCCGATTGCTATGCGGGGAGGCTCCTTGGCCGCCTTGGAAATTTCTGTGTGTCGGACGCACCGCGGGATAAGGGGTTGGCACTGGTAGTCGCCCCAAGTGCGCCCGATTCTTAGACCGCTTCGAGGTGACCTCGTAGCCTCTTTCGTCCAGGCTTCCTGCCTTCAACGCCCTTTTTACACCTCGATTGCTATGCGCGGGCTCGTTGGCGTCTATCACCTCTCTGCGAAGAGTGGCACGATGATTGTTGGGGTAAATCATAGCAGTCCGATCTCTGGCCTTGGGCCATTGTGAGGGCTGATCGATTTCCTGTGCGCATCTCGTGTTCGCCCAGTAACAGACTCGACGACTTGTAATCGGTCTTGTTCCCGATTGTTCCTGGAGGTAGTCTTCGGAACTCTTGGATTTGACCTGTCACTCGAACTGTCCTCTTCCGAGGATGCTTGTGTGTGTGTGCTTGTGCCATTTCCTTGGCGGTATTAACGAGATATTAAAGAGCGGAGTGAGCGCCTCGCCCAGCTATGTTTGGGGCTCTCACTCCCTTACCCGGTGTGCGACCGCTTTGCACGTAGGTTGCGGAGCATCGCGACTCTTTCGATGTTTGGCGGTTGTCTTCCGGTGATGCGTTGGTCCCGAAGTGCACGTTACTAGCATTTCTGCCATTGTTCTCGATCTTTGGCACGTTCCTTCGTTGCAATTGGATATATATCTCCGTTTATACGCGCAGGCTTCTCCCGCCTATTCAGCGCTGTCCCACTCTCAGCACTCTCGTGGTCTCCTTGGCTTCTCTCTCCCGTGAGCGAGCTCTCTTCTCGAGTCTTTTCCATGTCCCATGGAGGTTGCCTTGCGAAATTCGGGCACACAAACGTGACCGGATAAGAGCGGAATTGCCTATGAGGAGAAGCTCACCTTAGGGAGCAGCAATGCCGAGTGTTTCGACAGAGGGTAGAGGGGGCGTTGTTTGGGCGGTTGCACAAAAGAGTGCTACGTTTGCACTGAAGGTTGCTTCTTCGTCTCCGACGAACTCTTCGAGGCAAAAAAGCTTGTTTACGGGGTCGAGGTGGGACTGTTCGTGCGAGTTGCGCCACCAAAAGTGCGTAGGGGGCATATACCTGGGAAATGGATGTCTCTGAGTGGCCTTACTC
>NW_026728873.1:587500-610000 GCF_030272615.1 Cryptomeria japonica
TTTTGCCTTTTCTGGAAATTAGTGAAGGCAGCGCATCAAAGGTGCGCACCTCGCTGCCCACCTTGGTGTGCTCTGAGGTGCGCACCCGGGAGCGCTACGAAGTGTGCTCCAAGGTGCGGCGTGCACGTTGTCGGAGCCCGGTTTGCCCCGGGTGCGCACCTCGCCTGCACCTTGGCCGGGGTGGGCACCTTGGCTGGGTTTGCCCAGGGTGCGCTCCGAAGCGGGGTTACTGGAGCGCCCCCTCTTTTTTTGTCAGAGCGTTTGGTGGGGTTTCTCGCATTGGCTCTTCCCAGGCCCGGTTGTTGGGTGCGCTCCCACCCTGGCGCGCGCGAAGTTGGAAGTTGGGTTAATTGCCCGGGCGCGCACCTTCGCCAGGGTGGGCACCTTGGTGCGCACACCTTGGCTGGGCTGCGCACCAGGGCGGGCTCAAGATGGCACCAGCATTCCCTTTTTCTCACTATCTTTCAAAACGGAAATTTTAAAATCTCGTTTTTTTTTTGCCTTTTATGGAAATTAGTGAAGGCATCGCATCAAAGGTGCGCACCTCGCTGCCCACCTTGGTGTGCTCCGAGGTGCCCACCACGGTGCGCAACGCCGGTGCGAACCCGGGAGCGCCCCGATGTGTGCTCCAAGGTGCGGCGTGCACGAAGTCGGACCCCGGTTTGCCCCGGGTGCGCACCTCGCGTGCACCTTGGTGCGCACACCTTGGCTGGGTTGCGCGGCCTGGTGGGCACCATGGTGCGCACCAAGGAGCGCTCCGAAGTGTGCTCCAAGGTGCGGCGTGCACGAAGTCGGAGCCCGGTTTGCCCCGGGTACGCACCTCGCGTGCACCTTCGCCGGGGTGGGCACCTCGGCTGGGTTGCGCGCCCTGGTGCGCACCAAGGAGCGCTCCGAAGTGTGCTCCAAGGTGCGGCGTGCACGAAGTCGGAGCCCGGTTTGCCCCGGGTGCGCACCTTCGCCGCGGTGCGCACCATGGCGTGCACGAAGTCGGAGCCCGGTTTGCCCCGGGTGCGCACCTCGCGTGCACCTTCGGCGGGGTTGCGCGCCCTGGTGGGCACCATGGTGCGCACCAAGGAGCGCTCCGAAGTGTGCTCCAAGGTGCGGCGTGCACGAAGTCGGAGCCCGGTTTGCCCCGGGTGCGCACCTCGCGTGCACCTTCGGCGGGGTTGCGCGCCCTGGTGGGCACCATGGTGCGCACCAAGGAGCGCTCCGAAGTGTGCTCCAAGGTGCGGCGTGCACGAAGTCGGAGCCCGGTTTGCCCCGGGTGCGCACCTCGCGTGCACCTTCGCCGCGGTGGGCACCATGGCGTGCACGAAGTCGGAGCCCGGTTTGCCCCGGGTGCGCACCTCGCGTGCACCTTCGCCGGGGTGGGCACCTCGGCTGGGTTGCGCGCCCTGGTGCGCACCAAGGAGCGCTCCGAAGTGTGCTCCAAGGTGCGGCGTGCACGAAGTCGGAGCCCGGTTTGCCCCGGGTGCGCACCTCGCGTGCACCTTCGCCAGGGTGGGCACCTCGGTGTGCTCCGAGGTGCGAACCCGAGAGCGCTCCGAGGTGCCCACGAAGTCGAAAGTCGGGTTAATTGCATTGTTTTCCCCGGGTGCGCTCCGAGGTGCGCAACATCGGCGCGCACCAAGGAGGGCTCCGAAGTGTGCTCCAAGGTGCGCACGATGGCGTGCACCTCTGGTGCGCACGATTCGGAGCTCGGTTTGACCGGGGTGCGCACACCTTGGCTGGGTTGCGCACCTTTTGTGCGCTCCAAGGTGCGCACGAAGTCGGAGCTCGGTTTGCCCCGGGTGCGCACCTTCGCCAGGGTGCGCACCTTGATGCGCACGCCTTGGCTGGGCTGCGCACCTTGGTGGGCGCCATGGTGCGCACCTTTCGTGCGCTCCAAGGTGCGCACGAAGTCGGAGCTCGGTTTGCCCCGGGTGCGCACCTTGGTGGGCGCCATGGTGCACTCCGAGGTGCCCAAGATTGGTGCGCACCAAGGAGCGCTCCGAAGTGCGCTCCAAGGTGCGCGCGAAGTCGAAAGTTGGGTTAATTGTCCGGTTTGCCTCGGGTGCGCACCTTGCGTGCACCTTCGCCAGGGTGGGCGCCTTGGTGCGCACACCTTGGCTGGGCTGCGCACACCTTGGCACCCGCGTTTCCTTCATTTTAAATTTTTTTTTTTTACAATCTCTCAAGTGGGAAATTCTATAATCTCAACTTTTTTTGCCTTTTCAGGAAACTTTTGAATGGAGCGCATCATTGGTGCGCTCCGAAGTGTGCTCCAAAGCTCTCTCCAGCTGCGTGCACCTGCCCCGGCCGCGCACCCGGCCCCGCCCAGCTTCGCTCACCTGTCCCGGGCGTCTGGTGCGGAACCTTAGAGTAAGAAACATCACCGTGCACCTTGGCCAACGTGCGCGACTCGACCGAGCGCGCACTGGCCGAGGTGCACACCGATTTCACCTGGGTGCGCGCGCAGCACCTCGGGCGCACCGGGGTGCGCGCACAACGCCCGGGTTGCACCGTGGCCTGTGTGCTCGGGGCGCCTCGGGTGCGCGCTCGGTGTCGCCCCCGCGCGCGCGGTAGTGCGGGCAGCGCACCCCGGCCCGGCCCGGCCCCGACGAGAACGCAAACGGGCAAAAGGTTTATTCAAATAGCATTGCGACGCCCGGCGAAAAACTAAAAAAGGGTGCAACACCGGGACTTCCCGGGAGGTCACCCATCCTAGTACTACTCCGGCCCAAGCGCGCTTAACTGCGGAGTTCTGATGGGATCCGGTGCACTAACGCTGGTATGATCGCACCCGTTATGAGCTTGTCGCAGTGTGTACTTAGCAAACCGCGACCCACGTGCGAATCCACCCCGGCCACCCACCCCCGTCGAGGTGCACACCCTCCCTCGCGAAGTGCGCCCCGTTCGCCAAGTGTGAGCCCTGCCCGGGTGCGCGCACCTTGCTAGGGCGTCGGGTGTGCACCCGGCCCGGCCTACGTGCGTGCACCTGGAGGGGGCGTCGTGTGCGTGCAGTGTCCCGTCTGCAACGCGGTGCCCACACACCACCTCGGGCGCAACGACCTGCGCTCACATGTGGGCCGAGTGCACCTTGGTGCATGTTCGGGGCGCCTCGGGTGCACGCTCGATCTTGCCCCGGTGCACCAAGGCGCTCGGTTTGCCCCGGGTGCGCACTTGGTGCAAGGTGGGCACCCAAAATAGGGATCAAGCACCAAAACACAAGTTTCGGGATGCAAAATGGGACCCAAGGACCACAAATGCGTTCCAAGACCCATGATGGGTCCACGAGAACAAAAATGTGTTCCGAGACTTAATAAACAAATATTGGGTTTTAGGAGAAGAAACATGCTCTGATGCCCAAAACGAGAATCGACCCCGAAAAGGCCACAGGCCAAAAGTGGGATGCGAGACAAAAAAAAATGGGACCCGAGGACCAAAATTGGGTTCCCAGGTCGAAGACAGGGCAACCGGACAAGAAACGACCTCTAAGGCTCGAAATGAGTCCCGACGACTAAAACTTGACAAGAAGCACCCATCAGGCACCCAACTCGACACCCATGGGATGCCGACCCACCCGGGCTTCCACCTAGCACACCTTGGCACCCACCCACCCTCGCACCCAACCTCGCACCCAACTTAGCACCTTTGAACCCACATTGGCACTCACCCTGACCCTGGCACCTTGGAACCCACATTGGCACTCACCTTGACCCTGGCACCCACCTTTGCACTCACCTTGGGACCCACCCTGGCTCCCACCTCGGCACCCACCCAGACACCCACCTTGGTTCCTTGGCACCCACCTTGGATCCTTGGCACCCACCCCGACACCCACCTTGGCACGCAACTTGGCTACTTGCCACCCATCTTGGCTCCTTGACGCCCACCCCGACAACCACCCCGTGACCTACCCTGGCTAGGGTTGGTGCACACCCACCCTGGTGCCCACCTTGGCACCCACCCTATGACCCACCTTGGCACGCACCTTAGTACCCACCCCGTTACCCACCCTAGGACCCACCCCGTGACCCACCTTGGCCAGGGTGGGTGCCTTGGTGCGCACAACTTGCCTGGGCTGCACACCAGGGCGGGCTCAAGATGGCACCCGCGTTCCGTTTTTTTCACTATCTTTCAAAACGGAAATTTTAAAATCTCATTTTTTTCTTTTTTTTGCCTTTTCTGGAAATTAGTGAAGGCAGCGCATCAAAGGTGCGCAATGCTGGTGCGAACCCGGGAGCGCTCCGATGTGTGCTCCAAGGTGCGGCGTGCACGAAGTCCGAGCCCGGTTTGCCCCGGGTGCGCACCTCGCGTGCACCTTCGCCGGGGTGAGCACCTTGGCTGGGTTGCGCGCCCTGGTGCGTACCAAGGAGCGCTCTGAAGTGTGCTCCAAGGTGCGGCGTGCACGAAGTCGGAGCCCGGTTTGCCCCGGGTGTGCACCTCGGGTGCGCACCTCGCGTGCACCTTCGCTGCGGTGGGCACCTTGGCTGGGTTGCGCGCCTTGGTGGGCACCATGCAGTGCACGAAGTCGGAGCCCGGTTTGCCCCGGGCGCGCACCTCCGCCAGGGTGGGCACCTTGGTGCGCACAACTTGCCTGGGCTGCGCACCAGGAAGGGCTCAAGATGGCACCCGCGTTCCGTTTTTTTCACTATCTTTCAGAACGGAAATTTTAAAATATCGTTTTTTTTTGCCTTTTCTGGAAATTAGTGAAGGCAGCGCATCAAAGGTGCGCAACGCTGGTGCGAACCTGGGAGCGCTCCGATGTGTGCTCCAAGGTGCGGCGTGCACAAAGTCGGAGCCCGGTTTGCCCCGGGTGCGCCCTGGTGGGCACCATGGTGCGCACCAAGGAGCGCTCCGAAGTGTGCTCCAAGGTGCGGCCTGCACGAAGTCGGAGCCCGGTTTGCCCCGGGTGTGCACCTCGGGTGGGCACCTTGGTGCGCATGCCTTGCCTGGGCTGCGCACCAGGGCGGGCTCAAGATGGCACCCGCGTTCCTTTTTTTTCACTATCTTTCAAAACGGAAATTTTAAAATCTCATTTTTTTTTGCCTTTTTCTGGAAATTAGTGAAGGCAGCGCATCAAAGGTGCGCACCTCGCTGCCCACCACGGTGCGCAACGCCGGTGGGCACCCGGGAGTGCTTCGAAGTGTGCTCCAAGGTGTTGCGTGCACGTTGTCGGAGCCCGGTTTGCCCCGGGTGCGCACCTCGCGTGCACCTTCGTCGGGGTGGGCACCTTGGCTTGGTTTGCCCCGGCTGCGCTCCGAAGCGGGGTTATTGGAGCGCCGCCTCTTTTTTTGTCGGAGCGTTTGGTGGGGTTTCTCGCATTGGCTCTTCCGAGGCCCGGTTGCCACCCTGGCGCGCACGAAGTCGGAAGTAGGGTTAATTGCCCGGGTGCGCACCTTTGCCAGGGTGGCACCTTACCTGGGCTGCGCACCAGGGCGGGCTCAAGATGGCACGCGCGTTCCGTTTTTTTCACTATCTTTCAAAACGGAAATTTTAAAATCTCCTTTTTTTTTTGCCTTTTCTGGAAATTAGTGAAGGCAGCGCATCAAAGGTGCGCACCTCGCTGCCCACCTTGGTGTGCTCTGAGGTGCGCACCCGGGAGCGCTACGAAGTGTGCTCCAAGGTGCGGCGTGCACGTTGTCGGAGCCCGGTTTGCCCCGGGTGCGCACCTCGCCTGCACCTTGGCCGGGGTGGGCACCTTGGCTGGGTTTGCCCAGGGTGCGCTCCGAAGCGGGGTTACTGGAGCGCCCCCTCTTTTTTTGTCAGAGAGTTTGGTGGGGTTTCTCGCATTGGCTCTTCCCAGGCCCGGTTGTTGGGTGCGCTCCCACCCTGGCGCGCGCGAAGTTGGAAGTTGGGTTAATTGCCCGGGCGCGCACCTTCGCCAGGGTGGGCACCTTGGTGCGCAAACCTTGGCTGGGCTGCGCACCAGGGCGGGCTCAAGATGGCACCAGCATTCCCTTTTTCTCACTATCTTTCAAAACGGAAATTTTAAAATCTCGTTTTTTTTTTGCCTTTTATGGAAATTAGTGAAGGCATCGCATCAAAGGTGCGCACCTCGCTGCCCACCTTGGTGTGCTCCGAGGTGCCCACCACGGTGCGCAACGCCGGTGCGAACCCGGGAGCGCCCCGATGTGTGCTCCAAGGTGCGGCGTGCACGAAGTCGGACCCCGGTTTGCCCCGGGTGCGCACCTCGCGTGCACCTTGGTGCGCACACCTTGGCTGGGTTGCGCGGCCTGGTGGGCACCATGGTGCGCACCAAGGAGCGCTCCGAAGTGTGCTCCAAGGTGCGGCGTGCACGAAGTCGGAGCCCGGTTTGCCCCGGGTGCGCACCTTCGCCGCGGTGGGCACCATGGCGTGCACGAAGTCGGAGCCCGGTTTGCCCCGGGTGCGCACCTCGCGTGCACCTTCGCCGGGGTGGGCACCTCGGCTGGGTTGCGCGCCCTGGTGCGCACCAAGGAGCGCTCTGAAGTGTGCTCCAAGGTGCGGCGTGCACGAAGTCGGAGCCCGGTTTGCCCCGGGTGTGCACCTCGCGTGCACCTTCGCTGCGGTGGGCACCTTGGCTGGGTTGCGCGCCTTGGTGGGCACCATGCAGTGCACGAAGTCGGAGCCCGGTTTGCCCCGGGCGCGCACCTCCGCCAGGGTGGGCACCTTGGTGCGCACAACTTGCCTGGGCTGCGCACCAGGAAGGGCTCAAGATGGCACCCGCGTTCCGTTTTTTTCACTATCTTTCAGAACGGAAATTTTAAAATATCGTTTTTTTTTGCCTTTTCTGGAAATTAGTGAAGGCAGCGCATCAAAGGTGCGCAACGCTGGTGCGAACCTGGGAGCGCTCCGATGTGTGCTCCAAGGTGCGGCGTGCACGAAGTCGGACCCCGGTTTGCCCCGGGTGCGCACCTCGCGTGCACCTTGGTGCGCACACCTTGGCTGGGTTGCGCGCCCTGGTGGGCACCATGGTGCGCACCAAGGAGCGCTCCGAAGTGTGCTCCAAGGTGCGGCGTGCACGAAGTCGGAGCCCGGTTTGCCCCGGGTGCGCACCTCGCGTGCACCTTCGCCGCGGTGGGCACCATGGCGTGCACGAAGTCGGAGCCCGGTTTGCCCCGGGTGCGCACCTCGCGTGCACCTTCGCCGGGGTGGGCACCTTGGTGTGCAGACCTTGGCTGGGTTGCGCGCCCTGGTGGGCACCATGGTGCGCACCAAGGAGCGCTCCGAAGTGTGCTCCAAGGTGCGGCCTGCACGAAGTCGGAGCCCGGTTTGCCCCGGGTGTGCACCTCGGGTGGGCACCTTGGTGCGCATGCCTTGCCTGGGCTGCGCACCAGGGCGGGCTCAAGATGGCACCCGCGTTCCTTTTTTTTCACTATCTTTCAAAACGGAAATTTTAAAATCTCATTTTTTTTTGCCTTTTTCTGGAAATTAGTGAAGGCAGCGCATCAAAGGTGCGCACCTCGCTGCCCACCACGGTGCGCAACGCCGGTGGGCACCCGGGAGTGCTTCGAAGTGTGCTCCAAGGTGCTGCGTGCACGTTGTCGGAGCCCGGTTTGCCCCGGGTGCGCACCTCGCGTGCACCTTCGTCGGGGTGGGCACCTTGGCTGGGTTTGCCCCGGCTGCGCTCCGAAGCGGGGTTATTGGAGCGCCGCCTCTTTTTTTGTCGGAGCGTTTGGTGGGGTTTCTCGCATTGGCTCTTCCGAGGCCCGGTTGCCACCCTGGCGCGCACGAAGTCGGAAGTAGGGTTAATTGCCCGGGTGCGCACCTTTGCCAGGGTGGGCACCTTACCTGGGCTGCGCACCAGGGCGGGCTCAAGATGGCACGCGCGTTCCGTTTTTTTCACTATCTTTCAAAACGGAAATTTTAAAATCTCCTTTTTTTTTTGCCTTTTCTGGAAATTAGTGAAGGCAGCGCATCAAAGGTGCGCACCTCGCTGCCCACCTTGGTGTGCTCTGAGGTGCGCACCCGGGAGCGCTACGAAGTGTGCTCCAAGGTGCGGCGTGCACGTTGTCGGAGCCCGGTTTGCCCCGGGTGCGCACCTCGCCTGCACCTTGGCCGGGGTGGGCACCTTGGCTGGGTTTGCCCAGGGTGCGCTCCGAAGCGGGGTTACTGGAGCGCCCCCTCTTTTTTTGTCAGAGCGTTTGGTGGGGTTTCTCGCATTGGCTCTTCCCAGGCCCGGTTGTTGGGTGCGCTCCCACCCTGGCGCGCGCGAAGTTGGAAGTTGGGTTAATTGCCCGGGCGCGCACCTTCGCCAGGGTGGGCACCTTGGTGCGCACACCTTGGCTGGGCTGCGCACCAGGGCGGGCTCAAGATGGCACCAGCATTCCCTTTTTCTCACTATCTTTCAAAACGGAAATTTTAAAATCTCGTTTTTTTTTTGCCTTTTATGGAAATTAGTGAAGGCATCGCATCAAAGGTGCGCACCTCGCTGCCCACCTTGGTGTGCTCCGAGGTGCCCACCACGGTGCGCAACGCCGGTGCGAACCCGGGAGCGCCCCGATGTGTGCTCCAAGGTGCGGCGTGCACGAAGTCGGACCCCGGTTTGCCCCGGGTGCGCACCTCGCGTGCACCTTGGTGCGCACACCTTGGCTGGGTTGCGCGGCCTGGTGGGCACCATGGTGCGCACCAAGGAGCGCTCCGAAGTGTGCTCCAAGGTGCGGCGTGCACGAAGTCGGAGCCCGGTTTGCCCCGGGTACGCACCTCGCGTGCACCTTCGCCGGGGTGGGCACCTCGGCTGGGTTGCGCGCCCTGGTGCGCACCAAGGAGCGCTCCGAAGTGTGCTCCAAGGTGCGGCGTGCACGAAGTCGGAGCCCGGTTTGCCCCGGGTGCGCACCTTCGCCGCGGTGCGCACCATGGCGTGCACGAAGTCGGAGCCCGGTTTGCCCCGGGTGCGCACCTCGCGTGCACCTTCGGCGGGGTTGCGCGCCCTGGTGGGCACCATGGTGCGCACCAAGGAGCGCTCCGAAGTGTGCTCCAAGGTGCGGCGTGCACGAAGTCGGAGCCCGGTTTGCCCCGGGTGCGCACCTCGCGTGCACCTTCGGCGGGGTTGCGCGCCCTGGTGGGCACCATGGTGCGCACCAAGGAGCGCTCCGAAGTGTGCTCCAAGGTGCGGCGTGCACGAAGTCGGAGCCCGGTTTGCCCCGGGTGCGCACCTCGCGTGCACCTTCGCCGCGGTGGGCACCATGGCGTGCACGAAGTCGGAGCCCGGTTTGCCCCGGGTGCGCACCTCGCGTGCACCTTCGCCGGGGTGGGCACCTCGGCTGGGTTGCGCGCCCTGGTGCGCACCAAGGAGCGCTCCGAAGTGTGCTCCAAGGTGCGGCGTGCACGAAGTCGGAGCCCGGTTTGCCCCGGGTGCGCACCTCGCGTGCACCTTCGCCAGGGTGGGCACCTCGGTGCGCACACCTTCTCAATGTTTTCTTGCCTTTTCTGGAAATTGGTGAAGGCAGCGCATCAAAGGTGCGCACCTCGGTGTGCTCCGAGGTGCGAACCCGAGAGCGCTCCGAGGTGCCCACGAAGTCGAAAGTCGGGTTAATTGCATTGTTTTCCCCGGGTGCGCTCCGAGGTGCGCAACATCGGCGCGCACCAAGGAGGGCTCCGAAGTGTGCTCCAAGGTGCGCACGATGGCGTGCACCTCTGGTGCGCACGATTCGGAGCTCGGTTTGACCGGGGTGCGCACACCTTGGCTGGGTTGCGCACCTTTTGTGCGCTCCAAGGTGCGCACGAAGTCGGAGCTCGGTTTGCCCCGGGTGCGCACCTTCGCCAGGGTGCGCACCTTGATGCGCACGCCTTGGCTGGGCTGCGCACCTTGGTGGGCGCCATGGTGCGCACCTTTCGTGCGCTCCAAGGTGCGCACGAAGTCGGAGCTCGGTTTGCCCCGGGTGCGCACCTTGGTGGGCGCCATGGTGCACTCCGAGGTGCCCAAGATTGGTGCGCACCAAGGAGCGCTCCGAAGTGCGCTCCAAGGTGCGCGCGAAGTCGAAAGTTGGGTTAATTGTCCGGTTTGCCTCGGGTGCGCACCTTGCGTGCACCTTCGCCAGGGTGGGCGCCTTGGTGCGCACACCTTGGCTGGGCTGCGCACACCTTGGCACCCGCGTTTCCTTCATTTTAAATTTTTTTTTTTTACAATCTCTCAAGTGGGAAATTCTATAATCTCAACTTTTTTTGCCTTTTCAGGAAACTTTTGAATGGAGCGCATCATTGGTGCGCTCCGAAGTGTGCTCCAAAGCTCTCTCCAGCTGCGTGCACCTGCCCCGGCCGCGCACCCGGCCCCGCCCAGCTTCGCTCACCTGTCCCGGGCGTCTGGTGCGGAACCTTAGAGTAAGAAACATCACCGTGCACCTTGGCCAACGTGCGCGACTCGACCGAGCGCGCACTGGCCGAGGTGCACACCGATTTCACCTGGGTGCGCGCGCAGCACCTCGGGCGCACCGGGGTGCGCGCACAACGCCCGGGTTGCACCGTGGCCTGTGTGCTCGGGGCGCCTCGGGTGCGCGCTCGGTGTCGCCCCCGCGCGCGCGGTAGTGCGGGCAGCGCACCCCGGCCCGGCCCGGCCCCGACGAGAACGCAAACGGGCAAAAGGTTTATTCAAATAGCATTGCGACGCCCGGCGAAAAACTAAAAAAGGGTGCAACACCGGGACTTCCCGGGAGGTCACCCATCCTAGTACTACTCCGGCCCAAGCGCGCTTAACTGCGGAGTTCTGATGGGATCCGGTGCACTAACGCTGGTATGATCGCACCCGTTATGAGCTTGTCGCAGTGTGTACTTAGCAAACCGCGACCCACGTGCGAATCCACCCCGGCCACCCACCCCCGTCGAGGTGCACACCCTCCCTCGCGAAGTGCGCCCCGTTCGCCAAGTGTGAGCCCTGCCCGGGTGCGCGCACCTTGCTAGGGCGTCGGGTGTGCACCCGGCCCGGCCTACGTGCGTGCACCTGGAGGGGGCGTCGTGTGCGTGCAGTGTCCCGTCTGCAACGCGGTGCCCACACACCACCTCGGGCGCAACGACCTGCGCTCACATGTGGGCCGAGTGCACCTTGGTGCATGTTCGGGGCGCCTCGGGTGCACGCTCGATCTTGCCCCGGTGCACCAAGGCGCTCGGTTTGCCCCGGGTGCGCACTTGGTGCAAGGTGGGCACCCAAAATAGGGATCAAGCACCAAAACACAAGTTTCGGGATGCAAAATGGGACCCAAGGACCACAAATGCGTTCCAAGACCCATGATGGGTCCACGAGAACAAAAATGTGTTCCGAGACTTAATAAACAAATATTGGGTTTTAGGAGAAGAAACATGCTCTGATGCCCAAAACGAGAATCGACCCCGAAAAGGCCACAGGCCAAAAGTGGGATGCGAGACAAAAAAAAATGGGACCCGAGGACCAAAATTGGGTTCCCAGGTCGAAGACAGGGCAACCGGACAAGAAACGACCTCTAAGGCTCGAAATGAGTCCCGACGACTAAAACTTGACAAGAAGCACCCATCAGGCACCCAACTCGACACCCATGGGATGCCGACCCACCCGGGCTTCCACCTAGCACACCTTGGCACCCACCCACCCTCGCACCCAACCTCGCACCCAACTTAGCACCTTTGAACCCACATTGGCACTCACCCTGACCCTGGCACCTTGGAACCCACATTGGCACTCACCTTGACCCTGGCACCCACCTTTGCACTCACCTTGGGACCCACCCTGGCTCCCACCTCGGCACCCACCCAGACACCCACCTTGGTTCCTTGGCACCCACCTTGGATCCTTGGCACCCACCCCGACACCCACCTTGGCACGCAACTTGGCTACTTGCCACCCACCTTGGCTCCTTGACGCCCACCCCGACAACCACCCCGTGACCTACCCTGGCTAGGGTTGGTGCACACCCACCCTGGTGCCCACCTTGGCACCCACCCTATGACCCACCTTGGCACGCACCTTAGTACCCACCCCGTTACCCACCCTAGGACCCACCCCGTGACCCACCTTGGCCAGGGTGGGTGCACCCACCCTGGTGCCCACCTTGGCACCCACCCATCCTAGCACCCAGCCTGTGACCGGGCTTGGAACCCAACCTTGCACCCGCACCCGTCTTGGCCAGTGTGGGTGCGCACCCATCCTGGCACCCACGTTGTGACACACCCTTTAACCCACGCACCCTAGCACCCACGTTGGCACCCACCTTGGAACCCAACCTAGCAACTTGGCACCCACCCCGTGACCCACCTTGGCATCCACCATAGCAGTCGCCGACTTGGCACCCACCTCGGCACCCACCTTGACACTTGTGGACCCACCTTGCCACTCACCCTAGCATCGACCCATCCTAGCACCCACCCTGGCACCTTTGCACCCTAGCACTCACCCATCCTAGCACCTAACCTGTGACCCACCTTGACACTCACCCTCGCACCCACCTTGGAACCCAACCTAGCACCCACCCACCCTGACACCAACCCTAGCACCTACCCACCCTTGCACCCACCCTGTGACCCATCTTGGCACCCACCCATCCTACCACTCAACCTATCACCCACCTTCTCACCCACCTTGGCATCCACCTTAGCACCCACCCACACTGGCACCTTGGCACCCACCTCGGGCAAGGTGGGTGCACACCCACCCTGGCACCCAATTTAGAACCCACCGAGCATGTTACCCACCTTGGCACCCACATTGCAGCCCACCCTAGTACCCACCCTATGACCCACATTGGCATCCACACCCTAGCACCCAGGCACCTCGACACCCGCCTTGACACCCACCCTAGCACTGAACCTGTGACCCACCTTGGAACTCACCCTAGAACCCACCCACCCTGTGAACCACCTTGGCATCCACCTTAGCACCCACCCACCTTGGCACCCACTCTAGCACTCACCCATCCTAACACCCAACTTGTTACCCACCTTGGCACCCGCCCTCGCGTCCACCTTGAAACCCACCCTAGCACCCACCCACGCAGGAGCCCACCTTGGCACCCAACCTAACACCCACGCATCCTGGCACCCAACTTGTGACCCACCTTGGAACCCACCCTAGTACCCACCTTTGAACCCACTATATCACCAACCCACCTTGGCACCCACCCTATGACCCTCTTTGGAATCCACCCTAGCACGCACCCACCCTGGCACCCACCATGGAGCGCACCCTAGCACCCACCCACCTCGGCACGCACCTCAACACCCACCTTGGTGTGCGCACTGCGCCAACCTCTCAAAGACCCTATGTGGTGCGCTCCAAAGTGTACACCTTTGGTGCGCTCCAAGGTGCGCACCTTTGGTGCACACCGAGGTGCACACCAAAGTGTGCACCGAGGTGAGCACCAAAGTGCACTCCAGGGTGCACACCAAGGCGTGCACCTTTGGTGCGGTCAATGCAAACGAATTCGGAAGTTGGGGTCGATGTCCTAATCGCTGCTGCAGACTACACGTATGAGAATCGGACAAATAGCTTTATATAGGGGAGGTGTTGCGTTTGATGGGTCGACTCCCCTGGTTGTGTGCACTGCACCAACTTCAAAGACCCTGTCTTGTTTAAGAAGTCAAAAGTTGGGGTGGATGTCCTAATCATTGCTGCAGTCTACGCATGTATGAGAATCAGACAAATAGCTTATATAGGGGAGGTGTTGCATTCGGTGGGTTGACTCCCCTGGTTGTGCGCACTGCGCCAACCTCAAAGACCCCGCATAGCAGAAGAAGTCGGAAGTCGGATTTTGGTGAGCACCAAGGCGTGCACCTTTGGTGCGGTCAACGCAGACGAATTCAGAAGTTGGGGTGGATGTCCTAATCGTTGTTGCAGGCTACACATGTATGAGAATCAGACAAATAGCTTATATAGGGGAGGTGTTGGGTTTGATGGGTCAACTCCCTTGGTTGTGCGCATTACGCCAACCTCAAAGACCTTGTTTTCGTTAAGAAGTCAAAAGTTGGGGTCAATGTCCTAATGGCTCCTGCAGGCTACACATGTATGAGAATCGGACAAATAGCTTATATAGGGGAGGTGTTGGGTTTGATGGGTCGACTCCCCTGGTTGTGCGCATTACGTCAACCTCAAAGACCTTGTTTTCGTTAAGAAGTCAAAAGTTGGGGTCGATGTCCTAATTGCTCCTGTAGACTACACATGTATGAGAATCAGACAAATAGCTTATATAGGGGAGGTGTTGGGTTTGATGGGTTGACTCCCCTAGTTGTTCGCATTACACCAACCTCAAAGACCTTGTTTTCGTTTAGAAGCCGAAAGTTGGGGTCGATGTCCTAATTGCTCCTGCAGGCTACGCATGTATGAGAATCAGACAAATAGCTTATATAGGGGAGGTGTTGGGTTTGATGGGTCGACTCCCCTGGTTGTGCGCATTGCGCCAACCTCAAAGACCCTGCATTGCGGATGAAGTCGAAAGTCAGAGTTTGGTGTGCTACAAGGTGTGGTCGAAGGTGCTCACCTAGGTGTGCACCTTTGGAGCACAGGAAAAGTGCCCTCCAAAAGTGCGCACCTTTGGAGTGCACAAAAGTGCCCTCCAAAAGTGCGCACCTTTGGAGCGCAGAAAAGTGCCCTCCAAAAAGTGCCCTCCAAAAGTGCGCACCTTTGGAGCGCAGAAAAGTGCCCTCCAAAAAGTGCCCTCCAAAAGTGCGCACCTTTGGAGCGCAGAAAAGTGCCCTCCAAAAAGTGCCCTCCAAAAGTGCGCACCTTTGGAGCGCAGAAAAGTGCCCTCCAAAAAGTGCCCTCCAAAAGTGCGCACCTTTGGAGCGCAGAAAAGTGCCCTCCAAAAAGTGCCCTCCAAAAGTGCGCACCTTTGGAGCGCAGAAAAGTGCCCTCCAAAAAGTGCCCTCCAAAAGTGCGCACCTTTGGAGCGCAGAAAAGTGCCCTCCAAAAAGTGCCCTCCAAAAGTGCGCACCTTTGGAGCGCAGAAAAGTGCCCTCCAAAAAGTGCCCTCCAAAAGTGCGCACCTTTGGAGCGCAGAAAAGTGCCCTCCAAAAAGTGCCCTCCAAAAGTGCGCACCTTTGGAGCGCAGAAAAGTGCCCTCCAAAAAGTGCCCTCCAAAAGTGCGCACCTTTGGAGCGCAGAAAAGTGCCCTCCAAAAGTGCGCACCTTTGGAGCGCACAAAAGTGCCCTCCAAAAGTGCGCACTTTTGGTGCGCACCAAGGCGCTGGTTCGGTCGTTGCAGGCGAGTTCGGAAGTTGGGGTCGATGTCCTGAGCGGAGGTGCAAACTACACAGGTGTCGGAATCGGACAAATAGCTTATATAGGGGAGGTGTATGCTTCGATGGGTCGACTCCCCAGGTTGAGCGCACCGCGCCAACCTCAAAGACCCTACGGTATGGATGAAGTCGGAAGTTGGGTCCGATGACCGATTCGATTAGTAGGTATGCTCATGAGGTCGGAATTTGGGTCCGATGACCTGCCATGTGCAGGAAGGCGAATGTTGACACTGTGCGTTGCAAGGTGCACACCAAGGCGCTGGTGCGGTCTTTTTAGTCGAGTTCGGAAGTTGGGGTCGATGTCCTGATCGGAGGTGCAAGCTACACAGGTGTGGGAATCGGACAAATAGCTTATATAGGGGAGGTGTATGCTTCGTTGGGTCGACTCCCCGGGTTGAGCGCACCGCGCCAACCTCAAAGACCCTACGGTATGGATGAAGTCGGAAGTTGGGTCCGATGACCGATTCGATATGTAGGCATACTCGCGAGGTCGGAATTTGGGTCCGATGACCTGCCACGTGCAGGAAGGCGAATGTTGGCACTGTGCGTTGCAAGGTGCGCACCAAGGCGCTGGTTCGGTCGTTGGAGGCGAGTTCGGAAGTTGGGGTCGATGTCTTGATCGGAGGTGCAAACTACACAGGTGTGGGAATCGGACAAATAGCTTATATAGGGGAGGTGTATGCTTCGTTGGGTCGACTCCCCGGGTTGAGCGCACCGCGCCAACCTCAAAGACCCTACGGTATGGATGAAGTCGGAAGTTGGGTCCGATGACCGATTCGATATGTAGGCATACTCGCGAGGTCGGAATTTGGGTCCGATGACCTGCCATGTGCAGGAAGGCGAATGTTGGGACTGTGCGTCGCAAGGTGCGCACCAAGGCGCTGGTGCCGTCGTTGCAGTCGAGTTCGGAAGTTGGGGTCGATGTCCTGGTCAGAGGTGCAAACTACACAGGTGTGGGAATCGGACAAATAGCTTATATAGGGGAGGTGTATGCTTCGATGGGTCGACTCCCTGGGTTGAGCGCACCGCGCCAACCTCAAAGACCCTACAGTATGGATGAAGTCGGAAGTTGGGTCCGATGACCGATTCGATACGTAGGCATATTGGCGAGGTCTGAATTTGTGTCCGATGACCTGCCATGCGCAGGAAGGCGGAATTTGGGTCCGATGACCGAGTTGATGGCGTGCCATGCGCAGAAAGGCGGAATTTGGGTCCGATGACCGAGTTGATGTTGATGGCCCGCCATGCACAGGAAGGCGGAATTTGGGTCCGATGACCGATTTGAAGGCGTGCCATACGCAAAAAGGCGGAGTTTGGGTCCGATGACCGAGTTGATATTGATGGCCCGCCATGCGCAGGAAGGCGGAATTTGGGTCCGATGACCTGACATACGCATGGAGTCCGACTCGGGGGCCGATGTTCGATTCGATGACTTGCATTGTGGGTAAAGTCGGAAGTTGTGGTCTTTGACCCGATTCGATGACCAGACTTCGGCTGCTTGAGAATCGGACAAATAACTTATATAGGGGAGGTAGTGTTCTCGAGCATCCTCCCCCCGTGCCCGTTTATGTCGATTGATGCTGGTGCTCGACTGGTTGGAGCGCTCGGATGCAAAAATCTTGCACCAGGATTTATCGATTGTGATGGACACGGCAAGTCTCCTGATTGCTATGCAGGAGCTCATCGTGAATCTCTATGCGGCCTTGGTATGGACTCGACCTGCGGAATGGTTCGGCAATGGTAGTCGCTCCAACACGTCCTTGCAATGGCCACAGAGGTGATTCGACTAGAGCTCCAGTCTAGCTTTTGGGTTGCTTGGCGGACTGGTATAGCCGCGATCGAGTTCCGGCCATGAACGTTTTAGATAGCTCTTGGGCTTTCTGGGACGGAAGTCGGAAGTTTGGGCTGTTGTCCGATTTGATGACCATTCTTCGGATGTGTGAGAATCGGACAAATAACTTATATAGGGGACTGTGTTGTCTCACGCAGCCCCCTCCGTGCCCCTCTATCTCGACCGATGTTGGTGCTTGAAAGGGTTGGGATCGCTCGGATTTATAAACGTGCACCACCATTTGTCGAGTGTGAGGGACGCGGCAGGTCTCCTAAATGCTATGCGGGCGCTCTCTGAGAATCTCTATCCGGCCTCGACACAGACTAGTCTTGCTGAATGGTTTGGCACTGGTAGTCGATCCAACACGTCGTTGTTGTGGCCGCCTAGGCGATTCGATTCGAGCCCCCGTCTAGCTTTTGGGTTGCTTGGCGGATTTTGCCCTATCCGCAAGTGAGCTCGGTCCCTAAACGTTCGAGAAACCCGATTGCTATGCGCCGACTCTCTTTCTTGCGAGCCTCCATCTAGCTTTTGGGTCTCTACGGAACGGAAGTCGGAATCTGGGACCGTTGTTTGATTCGACGAGGCAGACTACGGTTGTGCGAGAATCGGACAAATAACTTATATAGGGGAGGTGTTGACTGGAGCATTCTCCCCCGTGCCCCTCTAACTCGACCAATGCTGGCGCTCGAACGGTGGTAGCGCTCGGATTTTCATTGAGCGCCAGCATTGGTCGATTTAGAGGGGCATGCGAGATTCCCGAATGCTATGCGAGGGCTCTAACGGAAATGTCTATTGGTTTCGGTATGGATGCAATTGCGAGTGGTTCGGCAAAGGTAGTCGTTCCGATGCGTCCATGTCGTGGCCAAATCGATAATTCGATTTGAGCCCTCGTATAGCATTTGGGTCTCTCGATGTGATTCCGCATTCCAGTCCCTTTGGGCACTGCTTGAGCCGCATCCCAGGGGGTTCCCTTCCCAATAATCTGCCTCGCAACCCGATTGCTATGCGGTGAGGCTCCTCGGCCGCCTCGGAACTATCTGTGTATCAGACGCATCGCGGGATAAGGGGTTGGCAACGGTAGTCGCCCCAAGCGCGTCCGATGCTTGGACCATTCCGAGGCGGCCCTGAAGCCTCTTCCGTCTAGCCGTTGGGTCCTTCTCGCCGCATCCCTCGCCTCGCACCCCGATTGCTATGCGGTGAGGCTCCTCGGCCGCCTCGGAACTATCTGTGTATCGGACGCGTCGCGGGATAAGGGGTTGTCACTGGTAGTCGCCCCAAGCGCGTCCGATGCTTGGACCATTCCGAGGCGGCCCTGAAGCCTCTTCCGTCTAGCCGTTGGGTCCTTCTCGCCGCATCCCTCGCCTCGCACCCCGATTGCTATGCGGTGAGGCTCCTCGGCCGCCTCGGAACTATCTGTGTATCGGACGCGTCGCGGGATAAGGGGTTGTCATTGGTAGTCGCCCCAAGCGCGTCCGATGCTTGGACCATTCCGAGGCGGCCCTGAAGCCTCTTCCGTCTAGCCGTTGGGTCCTTCTCGCCGCATCCCTCGCCTCGCACCCCGATTGCTATGCGGTGAGGCTCCTCGGCCGCCTCGGAACTATCTGTGTATCGGACGCGTCGCGGGATAAGGGGTTGTCACTGGTAGTCGCCCCAAGCGCGTCCGATGCTTGGACCATTCCGAGGCGGCCCTGAAGCCTCTTCCGTCTAGCCGTTGGGTCCTTCTCGCCGCATCCCTCGCCTCGCACCCCGATTGCTATGCGGTGAGGCTCCTCGGCCGCCTCGGAACTATCTGTGTATCGGACGCGTCGCGGGATAAGGGGTTGTCACTGGTAGTCGCCCCAAGCGCGTTCGATGCTTGGACCATTCCGAGGCGGCCCTGAAGCCTCTTCCGTCTAGCCGTTGGGTCCTTCTCGCCGCATCCCTCGCCTCGCACCCCGATTGCTATGCGGTGAGGCTCCTCGGCCGCCTTGGAACTATCTGTGTATCGGACGCGTCGCGAGATAAGGGGTTGTCACTGGTAGTCGCCCCAAGCGCGTCCGATGCTTGGACCATTCCGAGGCGGACCCGAAGCCTCTTCCGTCTAGCCGTTGGGTCCTTCTCGCCGCATCCTTCGCCTCGCACCCCGATTGCTATGCGGTGAGGCTCCTCGGCCGCCTCGGAACTATCTGTGTATCGGACGCGTCGCGGGATAAGGGGTTGTCACTGGTAGTCGCCCCAAGCGCGTCCGATGCTTGGACCATTCCGAGGCGGACCCGAAGCCTCTTCCGTCTAGCCGTTGGGTCCTTCTCGCCGCATCCCTCGCCTCGCACCCCGATTGCTATGCGGTGAGGCTCCTCGGCCGCCTTGGAACTATCTGTGTATCGGACGCGTCGCGGGATAAGGGGTTGTCACTGGTAGTCGCCCCAAGCGCGTCCGATGCTTGGACCATTCCGAGGCGGACCCGAAGCCTCTTCCGTCTAGCCGTTGGGTCCTTCTCGCCGCATCCCTCGCCTCGCACCCTGATTGCTATGCGGTGAGGCTCCTCGGCCGCCTTGGAACTATCTGTGTATCGGACGCGTCGCGGGATAAGGGGTTGTCACTGGTAGTCGCCCCAAGCGCGTCCGATGCTTGGACCATTCCGAGGCGGACCCGAAGCCTCTTCCGTCTAGCCGTTGGGTCCTTCTCGCCGCATCCCTCGCCTCGCACCCCGATTGCTATGCGGTGAGGCTCCTCGGCCGCCTTGGAACTATCTGTGTATCGGACGCGTCGCGGGATAAGGGGTTGTCACTGGTAGTCGCCCCAAGCGCGTCCGATGCTTGGACCATTCCGAGGCGGCCCCGAAGCCTCTTCCGTGTAGCCGTTGGGTCGTTCTCGCCGCATCCCTCGCCTCGCACCCCGATTGCTATGCGGTGAGGCTCCTCGGCCGCCTTGGAACTATCTGTGTATCGGACGCGTCGTGGGATAAGGGGTTGTCACTGGTAGTCGCCCCAAGCGCGTCCGATGCTTGGACCATTCCGAGGCGGCCCCGAAGCCTCTTCCGTGTAGCCGTTGGGTCCTTCTCGCCGCATCCCTCGCCTCGCACCCCGATTGCTATGCGGTGAGGCTCCTCGGCCGCCTTGGAACTATCTGTGTATCGGACGCGTCGCGGGATAAGGGGTTGTCACTGGTAGTCGCCCCAAGCGCGTCCGATGCTTGGACCATTCCGAGGCGGACCTGAAGCCTCTTCCCTCTAGCCGTTGGTGCTTTCTCGCCGCATCCCTCGCCTCGCACCCTGATTGCTATGCTGTGAGGCTCCTCGGCCGCCTTGGAACTATCTGTGTATCGGACGCATCGCGGGATAAGGGGTTGGCAGTGGTAGTCGCCCCAAGCGCATCCGATGCTTGGACCATTCCGAGGCGGCCCTGCAGCCTCTTCCGTCTAGCCGTTGGGGCCATCTCGCCGCATCCCCCACCTCGCACCACGATTGCTATGCGGTGAGGCTCCTTGGCCGCCTCGGAACTATCTGTGTATCGGACGCATCGCGGGATAAGGGGTTGTCACTGGTAGTCGCCCCAAGCGCGTCCGATGCTTGGACTATTCCGAGGCGGCCCTGCAGCCTCTTCCGTCTAGCCGTTGGGGCCATCTCGCTGCATCCCCCACCTCCTCGGCCGCCTCGGAACTATCTGTGTATCGGACGCATCGCGGGATAAGGGGTTGGCAGTGGTAGTCGCCCCAAGCGCGTCCGATGCTTGGACTATTCCGAGGCAGCCCTGCAGCCTCTTCCGTCTAGCCTTTGGGGCCATCTCGCCGCATCCCTCGCCTCGCACCCCGATTGCTATGCGGTGAGGCTCCTCGGCCGCCTGGGAACTATCTTCGTATCGGACGCATCGCGGGATAAGGGGTTGTCACTGGTAGTCGCCCCAAGCGCGTCCGATGCTTGGACTATTCCGAGGCGGCCCTGTGGCCTCTTCCGTCTAGCCGTTGGGGCCATCTCGCCGCATCCCCCACCTCGCACCCCGATTGCTATGCGGTGAGGCTCTTCGGCCGCCTTGGAACTATCTTCGTATCGGACGCATCGCGGGATAAGGGGTTGTCACTGGTAGTGGCCCCAAGCGCGTCCGATGCTTGGACTATTCCGAGGCGGCCCTGCAGCCTCTTCCGTCTAGCCGTTGGGGCCATCTCGCCGCATCCCCCACCTCGCACCCCGATTGCTATGCGGTGAGGCTCCTCGGCCGCCTTGGAACTATCTTCGTATCGGACGCATCGCGGGATAAGGGGTTGTCACTGGTAGTCGCCCCAAGCGCGTCCGATGCTTGGACTATTCCGACGCGGCCCTGTGGCCTCTTCCGTCTAGCCGTTGGGGCCATCTCGCCGCATCCCCCACCTCGCACCCCGATTGCTATGCGGTGAGGCTCCTCGGCCGCCTTGGAACCATCTTCGTATCGGACGCATCGCGGGATAGGGGGCTGTCACTGGTAGTCGCCCCAAGCGTGTCCGATGCTTGGACCATTCCTAGGCGGCCCTGAAGCCTCTTCCGTCTAGCCGTTGGGGCCTTCCCGCCCCATCCCTCGCCTCGCACCCCCGATTGCTATGCGGTGAGGCTCCTCGGCCGCCTTGGAACCATCTGTGTATCGGACGCATCGCGGGATAAGGGGTTGGCACTGGCAGTCGCCCCAAGCGCGTCCGATGCTTGGACCATTCCGAGGTGGCCCTGAAGCCTCTTCCGTCTAGCCGTTGGGGCCTTCCCGCCCCATCCCTCGCCTCGCACCCCGATTGATATGCGGTGAGGCTCCTCGGCCGCCTTGGAACTATCTGTGTATCGGACGCATCGCGGGATAAGGGGTTGGCACTGGTAGTCGTCCCAATCGCATCCGATGCTTGGACCATTCCGAGGCGGCCCTGCAGCCTCTTCCGTTTAGCCGTCGGGGCCTTCCCGCCGCATCCCTCGCCTCGCATCCCGATTCCTATGCGGTGAGTCTTCTCGGCCGCCGCGGAACTATACCTGTTATTGCTACTGCATCCTTCGGCTGGTAACCTCCTCTGCCGCCTTGGAACGTTCTCTTTGTCGGACGCGTCGCGGGATAAGGGGTTGGCACTGGTAGTCGCCCCAAGCGCGCCCGATGCATAGACCGCTCCGAGTCGACCTTGCTTTCAGCCTCTCACATGCATAGACCTCTCTGAGTCGACCCTGCAGCCTCTCACGTTTAGCCTTTGGAATCTCGCCTCACAACATGATTGCTATCCTTGATGCATCCCTTGCCTCGAGCCCTGATTGCTTTCTTGGCTGCATCCCTCCTCTCCTCACAGCCCGGTTGTCATCACTGCTTCATCCGTCGCTTCATGCATTCTGGCTGCTGGGCCCTTCCCACCGCACACCTCGATTGCTATCTCTTCTGCATCACACACCCCGATTGCTATCTCTGCTACATCCCTCGGCTCTCACTTCTGCATCCTTCGCCTCACACCTCGATTGCTATCAATGCTGCATCCGTAACCTCACACCCCGATTGCTATGCGGGGAGGCTCCTTGGCCGCCTTGGAAATTTCTGTGT
>NW_026728873.1:620000-645000 GCF_030272615.1 Cryptomeria japonica
CTGGAAATTAGTGAAGGCAGCGCATCAAAGGTGCGCAACGCTGGTGCGAACCTGGGAGCGCTCCGATGTGTGCTCCAAGGTGCGGCGTGCACGAAGTCGGACCCCGGTTTGCCCCGGGTGCGCACCTCGCGTGCACCTTGGTGCGCACACCTTGGCTGGGTTGCGCGCCCTGGTGGGCACCATGGTGCGCACCAAGGAGCGCTCCGAAGTGTGCTCCAAGGTGCGGCGTGCACGAAGTCGGAGCCCGGTTTGCCCCGGGTGCGCACCTCGCGTGCACCTTCGCCGCGGTGGGCACCATGGCGTGCACGAAGTCGGAGCCCGGTTTGCCCCGGGTGCGCACCTCGCGTGCACCTTCGCCGGGGTGGGCACCTTGGTGTGCAGACCTTGGCTGGGTTGCGCGCCCTGGTGGGCACCATGGTGCGCACCAAGGAGCGCTCCGAAGTGTGCTCCAAGGTGCGGCCTGCACGAAGTCGGAGCCCGGTTTGCCCCGGGTGTGCACCTCGGGTGGGCACCTTGGTGCGCATGCCTTGCCTGGGCTGCGCACCAGGGCGGGCTCAAGATGGCACCCGCGTTCCTTTTTTTTCACTATCTTTCAAAACGGAAATTTTAAAATCTCATTTTTTTTTGCCTTTTTCTGGAAATTAGTGAAGGCAGCGCATCAAAGGTGCGCACCTCGCTGCCCACCACGGTGCGCAACGCCGGTGGGCACCCGGGAGTGCTTCGAAGTGTGCTCCAAGGTGCTGCGTGCACGTTGTCGGAGCCCGGTTTGCCCCGGGTGCGCACCTCGCGTGCACCTTCGTCGGGGTGGGCACCTTGGCTGGGTTTGCCCCGGCTGCGCTCCGAAGCGGGGTTATTGGAGCGCCGCCTCTTTTTTTGTCGGAGCGTTTGGTGGGGTTTCTCGCATTGGCTCTTCCGAGGCCCGGTTGCCACCCTGGCGCGCACGAAGTCGGAAGTAGGGTTAATTGCCCGGGTGCGCACCTTTGCCAGGGTGGGCACCTTACCTGGGCTGCGCACCAGGGCGGGCTCAAGATGGCACGCGCGTTCCGTTTTTTTCACTATCTTTCAAAACGGAAATTTTAAAATCTCCTTTTTTTTTTGCCTTTTCTGGAAATTAGTGAAGGCAGCGCATCAAAGGTGCGCACCTCGCTGCCCACCTTGGTGTGCTCTGAGGTGCGCACCCGGGAGCGCTACGAAGTGTGCTCCAAGGTGCGGCGTGCACGTTGTCGGAGCCCGGTTTGCCCCGGGTGCGCACCTCGCCTGCACCTTGGCCGGGGTGGGCACCTTGGCTGGGTTTGCCCAGGGTGCGCTCCGAAGCGGGGTTACTGGAGCGCCCCCTCTTTTTTTGTCAGAGCGTTTGGTGGGGTTTCTCGCATTGGCTCTTCCCAGGCCCGGTTGTTGGGTGCGCTCCCACCCTGGCGCGCGCGAAGTTGGAAGTTGGGTTAATTGCCCGGGCGCGCACCTTCGCCAGGGTGGGCACCTTGGTGCGCACACCTTGGCTGGGCTGCGCACCAGGGCGGGCTCAAGATGGCACCAGCATTCCCTTTTTCTCACTATCTTTCAAAACGGAAATTTTAAAATCTCGTTTTTTTTTTGCCTTTTATGGAAATTAGTGAAGGCATCGCATCAAAGGTGCGCACCTCGCTGCCCACCTTGGTGTGCTCCGAGGTGCCCACCACGGTGCGCAACGCCGGTGCGAACCCGGGAGCGCCCCGATGTGTGCTCCAAGGTGCGGCGTGCACGAAGTCGGACCCCGGTTTGCCCCGGGTGCGCACCTCGCGTGCACCTTGGTGCGCACACCTTGGCTGGGTTGCGCGGCCTGGTGGGCACCATGGTGCGCACCAAGGAGCGCTCCGAAGTGTGCTCCAAGGTGCGGCGTGCACGAAGTCGGAGCCCGGTTTGCCCCGGGTACGCACCTCGCGTGCACCTTCGCCGGGGTGGGCACCTCGGCTGGGTTGCGCGCCCTGGTGCGCACCAAGGAGCGCTCCGAAGTGTGCTCCAAGGTGCGGCGTGCACGAAGTCGGAGCCCGGTTTGCCCCGGGTGCGCACCTTCGCCGCGGTGCGCACCATGGCGTGCACGAAGTCGGAGCCCGGTTTGCCCCGGGTGCGCACCTCGCGTGCACCTTCGGCGGGGTTGCGCGCCCTGGTGGGCACCATGGTGCGCACCAAGGAGCGCTCCGAAGTGTGCTCCAAGGTGCGGCGTGCACGAAGTCGGAGCCCGGTTTGCCCCGGGTGCGCACCTCGCGTGCACCTTCGGCGGGGTTGCGCGCCCTGGTGGGCACCATGGTGCGCACCAAGGAGCGCTCCGAAGTGTGCTCCAAGGTGCGGCGTGCACGAAGTCGGAGCCCGGTTTGCCCCGGGTGCGCACCTCGCGTGCACCTTCGCCGCGGTGGGCACCATGGCGTGCACGAAGTCGGAGCCCGGTTTGCCCCGGGTGCGCACCTCGCGTGCACCTTCGCCGGGGTGGGCACCTCGGCTGGGTTGCGCGCCCTGGTGCGCACCAAGGAGCGCTCCGAAGTGTGCTCCAAGGTGCGGCGTGCACGAAGTCGGAGCCCGGTTTGCCCCGGGTGCGCACCTCGCGTGCACCTTCGCCAGGGTGGGCACCTCGGTGCGCACACCTTCTCAATGTTTTCTTGCCTTTTCTGGAAATTGGTGAAGGCAGCGCATCAAAGGTGCGCACCTCGGTGTGCTCCGAGGTGCGAACCCGAGAGCGCTCCGAGGTGCCCACGAAGTCGAAAGTCGGGTTAATTGCATTGTTTTCCCCGGGTGCGCTCCGAGGTGCGCAACATCGGCGCGCACCAAGGAGGGCTCCGAAGTGTGCTCCAAGGTGCGCACGATGGCGTGCACCTCTGGTGCGCACGATTCGGAGCTCGGTTTGACCGGGGTGCGCACACCTTGGCTGGGTTGCGCACCTTTTGTGCGCTCCAAGGTGCGCACGAAGTCGGAGCTCGGTTTGCCCCGGGTGCGCACCTTCGCCAGGGTGCGCACCTTGATGCGCACGCCTTGGCTGGGCTGCGCACCTTGGTGGGCGCCATGGTGCGCACCTTTCGTGCGCTCCAAGGTGCGCACGAAGTCGGAGCTCGGTTTGCCCCGGGTGCGCACCTTGGTGGGCGCCATGGTGCACTCCGAGGTGCCCAAGATTGGTGCGCACCAAGGAGCGCTCCGAAGTGCGCTCCAAGGTGCGCGCGAAGTCGAAAGTTGGGTTAATTGTCCGGTTTGCCTCGGGTGCGCACCTTGCGTGCACCTTCGCCAGGGTGGGCGCCTTGGTGCGCACACCTTGGCTGGGCTGCGCACACCTTGGCACCCGCGTTTCCTTCATTTTAAATTTTTTTTTTTTACAATCTCTCAAGTGGGAAATTCTATAATCTCAACTTTTTTTGCCTTTTCAGGAAACTTTTGAATGGAGCGCATCATTGGTGCGCTCCGAAGTGTGCTCCAAAGCTCTCTCCAGCTGCGTGCACCTGCCCCGGCCGCGCACCCGGCCCCGCCCAGCTTCGCTCACCTGTCCCGGGCGTCTGGTGCGGAACCTTAGAGTAAGAAACATCACCGTGCACCTTGGCCAACGTGCGCGACTCGACCGAGCGCGCACTGGCCGAGGTGCACACCGATTTCACCTGGGTGCGCGCGCAGCACCTCGGGCGCACCGGGGTGCGCGCACAACGCCCGGGTTGCACCGTGGCCTGTGTGCTCGGGGCGCCTCGGGTGCGCGCTCGGTGTCGCCCCCGCGCGCGCGGTAGTGCGGGCAGCGCACCCCGGCCCGGCCCGGCCCCGACGAGAACGCAAACGGGCAAAAGGTTTATTCAAATAGCATTGCGACGCCCGGCGAAAAACTAAAAAAGGGTGCAACACCGGGACTTCCCGGGAGGTCACCCATCCCAGTACTACTCCGGCCCAAGCGCGCTTAACTGCGGAGTTCTGATGGGATCCGGTGCACTAACGCTGGTATGATCGCACCCGTTATGAGCTTGTCGCAGTGTGTACTTAGCAAACCGCGACCCACGTGCGAATCCACCCCGGCCACCCACCCCCGTCGAGGTGCACACCCTCCCTCGCGAAGTGCGCCCCGTTCGCCAAGTGTGAGCCCTGCCCGGGTGCGCGCACCTTGCTAGGGCGTCGGGTGTGCACCCGGCCCGGCCTACGTGCGTGCACCTGGAGGGGGCGTCGTGTGCGTGCAGTGTCCCGTCTGCAACGCGGTGCCCACACACCACCTCGGGCGCAACGACCTGCGCTCACATGTGGGCCGAGTGCACCTTGGTGCATGTTCGGGGCGCCTCGGGTGCACGCTCGATCTTGCCCCGGTGCACCAAGGCGCTCGGTTTGCCCCGGGTGCGCACTTGGTGCAAGGTGGGCACCCAAAATAGGGATCAAGCACCAAAACACAAGTTTCGGGATGCAAAATGGGACCCAAGGACCACAAATGCGTTCCAAGACCCATGATGGGTCCACGAGAACAAAAATGTGTTCCGAGACTTAATAAACAAATATTGGGTTTTAGGAGAAGAAACATGCTCTGATGCCCAAAACGAGAATCGACCCCGAAAAGGCCACAGGCCAAAAGTGGGATGCGAGACAAAAAAAAATGGGACCCGAGGACCAAAATTGGGTTCCCAGGTCGAAGACAGGGCAACCGGACAAGAAACGACCTCTAAGGCTCGAAATGAGTCCCGACGACTAAAACTTGACAAGAAGCACCCATCAGGCACCCAACTCGACACCCATGGGATGCCGACCCACCCGGGCTTCCACCTAGCACACCTTGGCACCCACCCACCCTCGCACCCAACCTCGCACCCAACTTAGCACCTTTGAACCCACATTGGCACTCACCCTGACCCTGGCACCTTGGAACCCACATTGGCACTCACCTTGACCCTGGCACCCACCTTTGCACTCACCTTGGGACCCACCCTGGCTCCCACCTCGGCACCCACCCAGACACCCACCTTGGTTCCTTGGCACCCACCTTGGATCCTTGGCACCCACCCCGACACCCACCTTGGCACGCAACTTGGCTACTTGCCACCCATCTTGGCTCCTTGACGCCCACCCCGACAACCACCCCGTGACCTACCCTGGCTAGGGTTGGTGCACACCCACCCTGGTGCCCACCTTGGCACCCACCCTATGACCCACCTTGGCACGCACCTTAGTACCCACCCCGTTACCCACCCTAGGACCCACCCCGTGACCCACCTTGGCCAGGGTGGGTGCCTTGGTGCGCACAACTTGCCTGGGCTGCACACCAGGGCGGGCTCAAGATGGCACCCGCGTTCCGTTTTTTTCACTATCTTTCAAAACGGAAATTTTAAAATCTCATTTTTTTCTTTTTTTTGCCTTTTCTGGAAATTAGTGAAGGCAGCGCATCAAAGGTGCGCAATGCTGGTGCGAACCCGGGAGCGCTCCGATGTGTGCTCCAAGGTGCGGCGTGCACGAAGTCCGAGCCCGGTTTGCCCCGGGTGCGCACCTCGCGTGCACCTTCGCCGGGGTGAGCACCTTGGCTGGGTTGCGCGCCCTGGTGCGTACCAAGGAGCGCTCTGAAGTGTGCTCCAAGGTGCGGCGTGCACGAAGTCGGAGCCCGGTTTGCCCCGGGTGTGCACCTCGGGTGCGCACCTCGCGTGCACCTTCGCTGCGGTGGGCACCTTGGCTGGGTTGCGCGCCTTGGTGGGCACCATGCAGTGCACGAAGTCGGAGCCCGGTTTGCCCCGGGCGCGCACCTCCGCCAGGGTGGGCACCTTGGTGCGCACAACTTGCCTGGGCTGCGCACCAGGAAGGGCTCAAGATGGCACCCGCGTTCCGTTTTTTTCACTATCTTTCAGAACGGAAATTTTAAAATATCATTTTTTTTTGCCTTTTCTGGAAATTAGTGAAGGCAGCGCATCAAAGGTGCGCAACGCTGGTGCGAACCTGGGAGCGCTCCGATGTGTGCTCCAAGGTGCGGCGTGCACAAAGTCGGAGCCCGGTTTGCCCCGGGTGCGCCCTGGTGGGCACCATGGTGCGCACCAAGGAGCGCTCCGAAGTGTGCTCCAAGGTGCGGCCTGCACGAAGTCGGAGCCCGGTTTGCCCCGGGTGTGCACCTCGGGTGGGCACCTTGGTGCGCATGCCTTGCCTGGGCTGCGCACCAGGGCGGGCTCAAGATGGCACCCGCGTTCCTTTTTTTTCACTATCTTTCAAAACGGAAATTTTAAAATCTCATTTTTTTTTGCCTTTTTCTGGAAATTAGTGAAGGCAGCGCATCAAAGGTGCGCACCTCGCTGCCCACCACGGTGCGCAACGCCGGTGGGCACCCGGGAGTGCTTCGAAGTGTGCTCCAAGGTGTTGCGTGCACGTTGTCGGAGCCCGGTTTGCCCCGGGTGCGCACCTCGCGTGCACCTTCGTCGGGGTGGGCACCTTGGCTTGGTTTGCCCCGGCTGCGCTCCGAAGCGGGGTTATTGGAGCGCCGCCTCTTTTTTTGTCGGAGCGTTTGGTGGGGTTTCTCGCATTGGCTCTTCCGAGGCCCGGTTGCCACCCTGGCGCGCACGAAGTCGGAAGTAGGGTTAATTGCCCGGGTGCGCACCTTTGCATGGGTGGCACCTTACCTGGGCTGCGCACCAGGGCGGGCTCAAGATGGCACGCGCGTTCCATTTTTTTCACTATCTTTCAAAACGGAAATTTTAAAATCTCCTTTTTTTTTTGCCTTTTCTGGAAATTAGTGAAGGCAGCGCATCAAAGGTGCGCACCTCGCTGCCCACCTTGGTGTGCTCTGAGGTGCGCACCCGGGAGCGCTACGAAGTGTGCTCCAAGGTGCGGCGTGCACGTTGTCGGAGCCCGGTTTGCCCCGGGTGCGCACCTCGCCTGCACCTTGGCCGGGGTGGGCACCTTGGCTGGGTTTGCCCAGGGTGCGCTCCGAAGCGGGGTTACTGGAGCGCCCCCTCTTTTTTTGTCAGAGAGTTTGGTGGGGTTTCTCGCATTGGCTCTTCCCAGGCCCGGTTGTTGGGTGCGCTCCCACCCTGGCGCGCGCGAAGTTGGAAGTTGGGTTAATTGCCCGGGCGCGCACCTTCGCCAGGGTGGGCACCTTGGTGCGCAAACCTTGGCTGGGCTGCGCACCAGGGCGGGCTCAAGATGGCACCAGCATTCCCTTTTTCTCACTATCTTTCAAAACGGAAATTTTAAAATCTCGTTTTTTTTTTGCCTTTTATGGAAATTAGTGAAGGCATCGCATCAAAGGTGCGCACCTCGCTGCCCACCTTGGTGTGCTCCGAGGTGCCCACCACGGTGCGCAACGCCGGTGCGAACCCGGGAGCGCCCCGATGTGTGCTCCAAGGTGCGGCGTGCACGAAGTCGGACCCCGGTTTGCCCCGGGTGCGCACCTCGCGTGCACCTTGGTGCGCACACCTTGGCTGGGTTGCGCGGCCTGGTGGGCACCATGGTGCGCACCAAGGAGCGCTCCGAAGTGTGCTCCAAGGTGCGGCGTGCACGAAGTCGGAGCCCGGTTTGCCCCGGGTGCGCACCTTCGCCGCGGTGGGCACCATGGCGTGCACGAAGTCGGAGCCCGGTTTGCCCCGGGTGCGCACCTCGCGTGCACCTTCGCCGGGGTGGGCACCTCGGCTGGGTTGCGCGCCCTGGTGCGCACCAAGGAGCGCTCTGAAGTGTGCTCCAAGGTGCGGCGTGCACGAAGTCGGAGCCCGGTTTGCCCCGGGTGTGCACCTCGCGTGCACCTTCGCTGCGGTGGGCACCTTGGCTGGGTTGCGCGCCTTGGTGGGCACCATGCAGTGCACGAAGTCGGAGCCCGGTTTGCCCCGGGCGCGCACCTCCGCCAGGGTGGGCACCTTGGTGCGCACAACTTGCCTGGGCTGCGCACCAGGAAGGGCTCAAGATGGCACCCGCGTTCCGTTTTTTTCACTATCTTTCAGAACGGAAATTTTAAAATATCGTTTTTTTTTGCCTTTTCTGGAAATTAGTGAAGGCAGCGCATCAAAGGTGCGCAACGCTGGTGCGAACCTGGGAGCGCTCCGATGTGTGCTCCAAGGTGCGGCGTGCACGAAGTCGGACCCCGGTTTGCCCCGGGTGCGCACCTCGCGTGCACCTTGGTGCGCACACCTTGGCTGGGTTGCGCGCCCTGGTGGGCACCATGGTGCGCACCAAGGAGCGCTCCGAAGTGTGCTCCAAGGTGCGGCGTGCACGAAGTCGGAGCCCGGTTTGCCCCGGGTGCGCACCTCGCGTGCACCTTCGCCGCGGTGGGCACCATGGCGTGCACGAAGTCGGAGCCCGGTTTGCCCCGGGTGCGCACCTCGCGTGCACCTTCGCCGGGGTGGGCACCTTGGTGTGCAGACCTTGGCTGGGTTGCGCGCCCTGGTGGGCACCATGGTGCGCACCAAGGAGCGCTCCGAAGTGTGCTCCAAGGTGCGGCCTGCACGAAGTCGGAGCCCGGTTTGCCCCGGGTGTGCACCTCGGGTGGGCACCTTGGTGCGCATGCCTTGCCTGGGCTGCGCACCAGGGCGGGCTCAAGATGGCACCCGCGTTCCTTTTTTTTCACTATCTTTCAAAACGGAAATTTTAAAATCTCATTTTTTTTTGCCTTTTTCTGGAAATTAGTGAAGGCAGCGCATCAAAGGTGCGCACCTCGCTGCCCACCACGGTGCGCAACGCCGGTGGGCACCCGGGAGTGCTTCGAAGTGTGCTCCAAGGTGCTGCGTGCACGTTGTCGGAGCCCGGTTTGCCCCGGGTGCGCACCTCGCGTGCACCTTCGTCGGGGTGGGCACCTTGGCTGGGTTTGCCCCGGCTGCGCTCCGAAGCGGGGTTATTGGAGCGCCGCCTCTTTTTTTGTCGGAGCGTTTGGTGGGGTTTCTCGCATTGGCTCTTCCGAGGCCCGGTTGCCACCCTGGCGCGCACGAAGTCGGAAGTAGGGTTAATTGCCCGGGTGCGCACCTTTGCCAGGGTGGGCACCTTACCTGGGCTGCGCACCAGGGCGGGCTCAAGATGGCACGCGCGTTCCGTTTTTTTCACTATCTTTCAAAACGGAAATTTTAAAATCTCCTTTTTTTTTTGCCTTTTCTGGAAATTAGTGAAGGCAGCGCATCAAAGGTGCGCACCTCGCTGCCCACCTTGGTGTGCTCTGAGGTGCGCACCCGGGAGCGCTACGAAGTGTGCTCCAAGGTGCGGCGTGCACGTTGTCGGAGCCCGGTTTGCCCCGGGTGCGCACCTCGCCTGCACCTTGGCCGGGGTGGGCACCTTGGCTGGGTTTGCCCAGGGTGCGCTCCGAAGCGGGGTTACTGGAGCGCCCCCTCTTTTTTTGTCAGAGCGTTTGGTGGGGTTTCTCGCATTGGCTCTTCCCAGGCCCGGTTGTTGGGTGCGCTCCCACCCTGGCGCGCGCGAAGTTGGAAGTTGGGTTAATTGCCCGGGCGCGCACCTTCGCCAGGGTGGGCACCTTGGTGCGCACACCTTGGCTGGGCTGCGCACCAGGGCGGGCTCAAGATGGCACCAGCATTCCCTTTTTCTCACTATCTTTCAAAACGGAAATTTTAAAATCTCGTTTTTTTTTTGCCTTTTATGGAAATTAGTGAAGGCATCGCATCAAAGGTGCGCACCTCGCTGCCCACCTTGGTGTGCTCCGAGGTGCCCACCACGGTGCGCAACGCCGGTGCGAACCCGGGAGCGCCCCGATGTGTGCTCCAAGGTGCGGCGTGCACGAAGTCGGACCCCGGTTTGCCCCGGGTGCGCACCTCGCGTGCACCTTGGTGCGCACACCTTGGCTGGGTTGCGCGGCCTGGTGGGCACCATGGTGCGCACCAAGGAGCGCTCCGAAGTGTGCTCCAAGGTGCGGCGTGCACGAAGTCGGAGCCCGGTTTGCCCCGGGTACGCACCTCGCGTGCACCTTCGCCGGGGTGGGCACCTCGGCTGGGTTGCGCGCCCTGGTGCGCACCAAGGAGCGCTCCGAAGTGTGCTCCAAGGTGCGGCGTGCACGAAGTCGGAGCCCGGTTTGCCCCGGGTGCGCACCTTCGCCGCGGTGCGCACCATGGCGTGCACGAAGTCGGAGCCCGGTTTGCCCCGGGTGCGCACCTCGCGTGCACCTTCGGCGGGGTTGCGCGCCCTGGTGGGCACCATGGTGCGCACCAAGGAGCGCTCCGAAGTGTGCTCCAAGGTGCGGCGTGCACGAAGTCGGAGCCCGGTTTGCCCCGGGTGCGCACCTCGCGTGCACCTTCGGCGGGGTTGCGCGCCCTGGTGGGCACCATGGTGCGCACCAAGGAGCGCTCCGAAGTGTGCTCCAAGGTGCGGCGTGCACGAAGTCGGAGCCCGGTTTGCCCCGGGTGCGCACCTCGCGTGCACCTTCGCCGCGGTGGGCACCATGGCGTGCACGAAGTCGGAGCCCGGTTTGCCCCGGGTGCGCACCTCGCGTGCACCTTCGCCGGGGTGGGCACCTCGGCTGGGTTGCGCGCCCTGGTGCGCACCAAGGAGCGCTCCGAAGTGTGCTCCAAGGTGCGGCGTGCACGAAGTCGGAGCCCGGTTTGCCCCGGGTGCGCACCTCGCGTGCACCTTCGCCAGGGTGGGCACCTCGGTGCGCACACCTTCTCAATGTTTTCTTGCCTTTTCTGGAAATTGGTGAAGGCAGCGCATCAAAGGTGCGCACCTCGGTGTGCTCCGAGGTGCGAACCCGAGAGCGCTCCGAGGTGCCCACGAAGTCGAAAGTCGGGTTAATTGCATTGTTTTCCCCGGGTGCGCTCCGAGGTGCGCAACATCGGCGCGCACCAAGGAGGGCTCCGAAGTGTGCTCCAAGGTGCGCACGATGGCGTGCACCTCTGGTGCGCACGATTCGGAGCTCGGTTTGACCGGGGTGCGCACACCTTGGCTGGGTTGCGCACCTTTTGTGCGCTCCAAGGTGCGCACGAAGTCGGAGCTCGGTTTGCCCCGGGTGCGCACCTTCGCCAGGGTGCGCACCTTGATGCGCACGCCTTGGCTGGGCTGCGCACCTTGGTGGGCGCCATGGTGCGCACCTTTCGTGCGCTCCAAGGTGCGCACGAAGTCGGAGCTCGGTTTGCCCCGGGTGCGCACCTTGGTGGGCGCCATGGTGCACTCCGAGGTGCCCAAGATTGGTGCGCACCAAGGAGCGCTCCGAAGTGCGCTCCAAGGTGCGCGCGAAGTCGAAAGTTGGGTTAATTGTCCGGTTTGCCTCGGGTGCGCACCTTGCGTGCACCTTCGCCAGGGTGGGCGCCTTGGTGCGCACACCTTGGCTGGGCTGCGCACACCTTGGCACCCGCGTTTCCTTCATTTTAAATTTTTTTTTTTTACAATCTCTCAAGTGGGAAATTCTATAATCTCAACTTTTTTTGCCTTTTCAGGAAACTTTTGAATGGAGCGCATCATTGGTGCGCTCCGAAGTGTGCTCCAAAGCTCTCTCCAGCTGCGTGCACCTGCCCCGGCCGCGCACCCGGCCCCGCCCAGCTTCGCTCACCTGTCCCGGGCGTCTGGTGCGGAACCTTAGAGTAAGAAACATCACCGTGCACCTTGGCCAACGTGCACGACTCGACCGAGCGCGCACTGGCCGAGGTGCACACCGATTTCACCTGGGTGCGCGCGCAGCACCTCGGGCGCACCGGGGTGCGCGCACAACGCCCGGGTTGCACCGTGGCCTGTGTGCTCGGGGCGCCTCGGGTGCGCGCTCGGTGTCGCCCCCGCGCGCGCGGTAGTGCGGGCAGCGCACCCCGGCCCGGCCCGGCCCCGACGAGAACGCAAACGGGCAAAAGGTTTATTCAAATAGCATTGCGACGCCCGGCGAAAAACTAAAAAAGGGTGCAACACCGGGACTTCCCGGGAGGTCACCCATCCCAGTACTACTCCGGCCCAAGCGCGCTTAACTGCGGAGTTCTGATGGGATCCGGTGCACTAACGCTGGTATGATCGCACCCGTTATGAGCTTGTCGCAGTGTGTACTTAGCAAACCGCGACCCACGTGCGAATCCACCCCGGCCACCCACCCCCGTCGAGGTGCACACCCTCCCTCGCGAAGTGCGCCCCGTTCGCCAAGTGTGAGCCCTGCCCGGGTGCGCGCACCTTGCTAGGGCGTCGGGTGTGCACCCGGCCCGGCCTACGTGCGTGCACCTGGAGGGGGCGTCGTGTGCGTGCAGTGTCCCGTCTGCAACGCGGTGCCCACACACCACCTCGGGCGCAACGACCTGCGCTCACATGTGGGCCGAGTGCACCTTGGTGCATGTTCGGGGCGCCTCGGGTGCACGCTCGATCTTGCCCCGGTGCACCAAGGCGCTCGGTTTGCCCCGGGTGCGCACTTGGTGCAAGGTGGGCACCCAAAATAGGGATCAAGCACCAAAACACAAGTTTCGGGATGCAAAATGGGACCCAAGGACCACAAATGCGTTCCAAGACCCATGATGGGTCCACGAGAACAAAAATGTGTTCCGAGACTTAATAAACAAATATTGGGTTTTAGGAGAAGAAACATGCTCTGATGCCCAAAACGAGAATCGACCCCGAAAAGGCCACAGGCCAAAAGTGGGATGCGAGACAAAAAAAAATGGGACCCGAGGACCAAAATTGGGTTCCCAGGTCGAAGACAGGGCAACCGGACAAGAAACGACCTCTAAGGCTCGAAATGAGTCCCGACGACTAAAACTTGACAAGAAGCACCCATCAGGCACCCAACTCGACACCCATGGGATGCCGACCCACCCGGGCTTCCACCTAGCACACCTTGGCACCCACCCACCCTCGCACCCAACCTCGCACCCAACTTAGCACCTTTGAACCCACATTGGCACTCACCCTGACCCTGGCACCTTGGAACCCACATTGGCACTCACCTTGACCCTGGCACCCACCTTTGCACTCACCTTGGGACCCACCCTGGCTCCCACCTCGGCACCCACCCAGACACCCACCTTGGTTCCTTGGCACCCACCTTGGATCCTTGGCACCCACCCCGACACCCACCTTGGCACGCAACTTGGCTACTTGCCACCCACCTTGGCTCCTTGACGCCCACCCCGACAACCACCCCGTGACCTACCCTGGCTAGGGTTGGTGCACACCCACCCTGGTGCCCACCTTGGCACCCACCCTATGACCCACCTTGGCACGCACCTTAGTACCCACCCCGTTACCCACCCTAGGACCCACCCCGTGACCCACCTTGGCCAGGGTGGGTGCACCCACCCTGGTGCCCACCTTGGCACCCACCCATCCTAGCACCCAGCCTGTGACCGGGCTTGGAACCCAACCTTGCACCCGCACCCGTCTTGGCCAGTGTGGGTGCGCACCCATCCTGGCACCCACGTTGTGACACACCCTTTAACCCACGCACCCTAGCACCCACGTTGGCACCCACCTTGGAACCCAACCTAGCAACTTGGCACCCACCCCGTGACCCACCTTGGCATCCACCATAGCAGTCGCCGACTTGGCACCCACCTCGGCACCCACCTTGACACTTGTGGACCCACCTTGCCACTCACCCTAGCATCGACCCATCCTAGCACCCACCCTGGCACCTTTGCACCCTAGCACTCACCCATCCTAGCACCTAACCTGTGACCCACCTTGACACTCACCCTCGCACCCACCTTGGAACCCAACCTAGCACCCACCCACCCTGACACCAACCCTAGCACCTACCCACCCTTGCACCCACCCTGTGACCCATCTTGGCACCCACCCATCCTACCACTCAACCTATCACCCACCTTCTCACCCACCTTGGCATCCACCTTAGCACCCACCCACACTGGCACCTTGGCACCCACCTCGGGCAAGGTGGGTGCACACCCACCCTGGCACCCAATTTAGAACCCACCGAGCATGTTACCCACCTTGGCACCCACATTGCAGCCCACCCTAGTACCCACCCTATGACCCACATTGGCATCCACACCCTAGCACCCAGGCACCTCGACACCCGCCTTGACACCCACCCTAGCACTGAACCTGTGACCCACCTTGGAACTCACCCTAGAACCCACCCACCCTGTGAACCACCTTGGCATCCACCTTAGCACCCACCCACCTTGGCACCCACTCTAGCACTCACCCATCCTAACACCCAACTTGTTACCCACCTTGGCACCCGCCCTCGCGTCCACCTTGAAACCCACCCTAGCACCCACCCACGCAGGAGCCCACCTTGGCACCCAACCTAACACCCACGCATCCTGGCACCCAACTTGTGACCCACCTTGGAACCCACCCTAGTACCCACCTTTGAACCCACTATATCACCAACCCACCTTGGCACCCACCCTATGACCCTCTTTGGAATCCACCCTAGCACGCACCCACCCTGGCACCCACCATGGAGCGCACCCTAGCACCCACCCACCTCGGCACGCACCTCAACACCCACCTTGGTGTGCGCACTGCGCCAACCTCTCAAAGACCCTATGTGGTGCGCTCCAAAGTGTACACCTTTGGTGCGCTCCAAGGTGCGCACCTTTGGTGCACACCGAGGTGCACACCAAAGTGTGCACCGAGGTGAGCACCAAAGTGCACTCCAGGGTGCACACCAAGGCGTGCACCTTTGGTGCGGTCAATGCAAACGAATTCGGAAGTTGGGGTCGATGTCCTAATCGCTGCTGCAGACTACACGTATGAGAATCGGACAAATAGCTTTATATAGGGGAGGTGTTGCGTTTGATGGGTCGACTCCCCTGGTTGTGTGCACTGCACCAACTTCAAAGACCCTGTCTTGTTTAAGAAGTCAAAAGTTGGGGTGGATGTCCTAATCATTGCTGCAGTCTACGCATGTATGAGAATCAGACAAATAGCTTATATAGGGGAGGTGTTGCATTCGGTGGGTTGACTCCCCTGGTTGTGCGCACTGCGCCAACCTCAAAGACCCCGCATAGCAGAAGAAGTCGGAAGTCGGATTTTGGTGAGCACCAAGGCGTGCACCTTTGGTGCGGTCAACGCAGACGAATTCAGAAGTTGGGGTGGATGTCCTAATCGTTGTTGCAGGCTACACATGTATGAGAATCAGACAAATAGCTTATATAGGGGAGGTGTTGGGTTTGATGGGTCAACTCCCTTGGTTGTGCGCATTACGCCAACCTCAAAGACCTTGTTTTCGTTAAGAAGTCAAAAGTTGGGGTCAATGTCCTAATGGCTCCTGCAGGCTACACATGTATGAGAATCGGACAAATAGCTTATATAGGGGAGGTGTTGGGTTTGATGGGTCGACTCCCCTGGTTGTGCGCATTACGTCAACCTCAAAGACCTTGTTTTCGTTAAGAAGTCAAAAGTTGGGGTCGATGTCCTAATTGCTCCTGTAGACTACACATGTATGAGAATCAGACAAATAGCTTATATAGGGGAGGTGTTGGGTTTGATGGGTTGACTCCCCTAGTTGTTCGCATTACACCAACCTCAAAGACCTTGTTTTCGTTTAGAAGCCGAAAGTTGGGGTCGATGTCCTAATTGCTCCTGCAGGCTACGCATGTATGAGAATCAGACAAATAGCTTATATAGGGGAGGTGTTGGGTTTGATGGGTCGACTCCCCTGGTTGTGCGCATTGCGCCAACCTCAAAGACCCTGCATTGCGGATGAAGTCGAAAGTCAGAGTTTGGTGTGCTACAAGGTGTGGTCGAAGGTGCTCACCTAGGTGTGCACCTTTGGAGCACAGGAAAAGTGCCCTCCAAAAGTGCGCACCTTTGGAGTGCACAAAAGTGCCCTCCAAAAGTGCGCACCTTTGGAGCGCAGAAAAGTGCCCTCCAAAAAGTGCCCTCCAAAAGTGCGCACCTTTGGAGCGCAGAAAAGTGCCCTCCAAAAAGTGCCCTCCAAAAGTGCGCACCTTTGGAGCGCAGAAAAGTGCCCTCCAAAAAGTGCCCTCCAAAAGTGCGCACCTTTGGAGCGCAGAAAAGTGCCCTCCAAAAAGTGCCCTCCAAAAGTGCGCACCTTTGGAGCGCAGAAAAGTGCCCTCCAAAAAGTGCCCTCCAAAAGTGCGCACCTTTGGAGCGCAGAAAAGTGCCCTCCAAAAAGTGCCCTCCAAAAGTGCGCACCTTTGGAGCGCAGAAAAGTGCCCTCCAAAAAGTGCCCTCCAAAAGTGCGCACCTTTGGAGCGCAGAAAAGTGCCCTCCAAAAAGTGCCCTCCAAAAGTGCGCACCTTTGGAGCGCAGAAAAGTGCCCTCCAAAAAGTGCCCTCCAAAAGTGCGCACCTTTGGAGCGCAGAAAAGTGCCCTCCAAAAGTGCGCACCTTTGGAGCGCACAAAAGTGCCCTCCAAAAGTGCGCACTTTTGGTGCGCACCAAGGCGCTGGTTCGGTCGTTGCAGGCGAGTTCGGAAGTTGGGGTCGATGTCCTGAGCGGAGGTGCAAACTACACAGGTGTCGGAATCGGACAAATAGCTTATATAGGGGAGGTGTATGCTTCGATGGGTCGACTCCCCAGGTTGAGCGCACCGCGCCAACCTCAAAGACCCTACGGTATGGATGAAGTCGGAAGTTGGGTCCGATGACCGATTCGATTAGTAGGTATGCTCATGAGGTCGGAATTTGGGTCCGATGACCTGCCATGTGCAGGAAGGCGAATGTTGACACTGTGCGTTGCAAGGTGCACACCAAGGCGCTGGTGCGGTCTTTTTAGTCGAGTTCGGAAGTTGGGGTCGATGTCCTGATCGGAGGTGCAAGCTACACAGGTGTGGGAATCGGACAAATAGCTTATATAGGGGAGGTGTATGCTTCGTTGGGTCGACTCCCCGGGTTGAGCGCACCGCGCCAACCTCAAAGACCCTACGGTATGGATGAAGTCGGAAGTTGGGTCCGATGACCGATTCGATATGTAGGCATACTCGCGAGGTCGGAATTTGGGTCCGATGACCTGCCACGTGCAGGAAGGCGAATGTTGGCACTGTGCGTTGCAAGGTGCGCACCAAGGCGCTGGTTCGGTCGTTGGAGGCGAGTTCGGAAGTTGGGGTCGATGTCTTGATCGGAGGTGCAAACTACACAGGTGTGGGAATCGGACAAATAGCTTATATAGGGGAGGTGTATGCTTCGTTGGGTCGACTCCCCGGGTTGAGCGCACCGCGCCAACCTCAAAGACCCTACGGTATGGATGAAGTCGGAAGTTGGGTCCGATGACCGATTCGATATGTAGGCATACTCGCGAGGTCGGAATTTGGGTCCGATGACCTGCCATGTGCAGGAAGGCGAATGTTGGGACTGTGCGTCGCAAGGTGCGCACCAAGGCGCTGGTGCCGTCGTTGCAGTCGAGTTCGGAAGTTGGGGTCGATGTCCTGGTCAGAGGTGCAAACTACACAGGTGTGGGAATCGGACAAATAGCTTATATAGGGGAGGTGTATGCTTCGATGGGTCGACTCCCTGGGTTGAGCGCACCGCGCCAACCTCAAAGACCCTACAGTATGGATGAAGTCGGAAGTTGGGTCCGATGACCGATTCGATACGTAGGCATATTGGCGAGGTCTGAATTTGTGTCCGATGACCTGCCATGCGCAGGAAGGCGGAATTTGGGTCCGATGACCGAGTTGATGGCGTGCCATGCGCAGAAAGGCGGAATTTGGGTCCGATGACCGAGTTGATGTTGATGGCCCGCCATGCACAGGAAGGCGGAATTTGGGTCCGATGACCGATTTGAAGGCGTGCCATACGCAAAAAGGCGGAGTTTGGGTCCGATGACCGAGTTGATATTGATGGCCCGCCATGCGCAGGAAGGCGGAATTTGGGTCCGATGACCTGACATACGCATGGAGTCCGACTCGGGGGCCGATGTTCGATTCGATGACTTGCATTGTGGGTAAAGTCGGAAGTTGTGGTCTTTGACCCGATTCGATGACCAGACTTCGGCTGCTTGAGAATCGGACAAATAACTTATATAGGGGAGGTAGTGTTCTCGAGCATCCTCCCCCCGTGCCCGTTTATGTCGATTGATGCTGGTGCTCGACTGGTTGGAGCGCTCGGATGCAAAAATCTTGCACCAGGATTTATCGATTGTGATGGACACGGCAAGTCTCCTGATTGCTATGCAGGAGCTCATCGTGAATCTCTATGCGGCCTTGGTATGGACTCGACCTGCGGAATGGTTCGGCAATGGTAGTCGCTCCAACACGTCCTTGCAATGGCCACAGAGGTGATTCGACTAGAGCTCCAGTCTAGCTTTTGGGTTGCTTGGCGGACTGGTATAGCCGCGATCGAGTTCCGGCCATGAACGTTTTAGATAGCTCTTGGGCTTTCTGGGACGGAAGTCGGAAGTTTGGGCTGTTGTCCGATTTGATGACCATTCTTCGGATGTGTGAGAATCGGACAAATAACTTATATAGGGGACTGTGTTGTCTCACGCAGCCCCCTCCGTGCCCCTCTATCTCGACCGATGTTGGTGCTTGAAAGGGTTGGGATCGCTCGGATTTATAAACGTGCACCACCATTTGTCGAGTGTGAGGGACGCGGCAGGTCTCCTAAATGCTATGCGGGCGCTCTCTGAGAATCTCTATCCGGCCTCGACACAGACTAGTCTTGCTGAATGGTTTGGCACTGGTAGTCGATCCAACACGTCGTTGTTGTGGCCGCCTAGGCGATTCGATTCGAGCCCCCGTCTAGCTTTTGGGTTGCTTGGCGGATTTTGCCCTATCCGCAAGTGAGCTCGGTCCCTAAACGTTCGAGAAACCCGATTGCTATGCGCCGACTCTCTTTCTTGCGAGCCTCCATCTAGCTTTTGGGTCTCTACGGAACGGAAGTCGGAATCTGGGACCGTTGTTTGATTCGACGAGGCAGACTACGGTTGTGCGAGAATCGGACAAATAACTTATATAGGGGAGGTGTTGACTGGAGCATTCTCCCCCGTGCCCCTCTAACTCGACCAATGCTGGCGCTCGAACGGTGGTAGCGCTCGGATTTTCATTGAGCGCCAGCATTGGTCGATTTAGAGGGGCATGCGAGATTCCCGAATGCTATGCGAGGGCTCTAACGGAAATGTCTATTGGTTTCGGTATGGATGCAATTGCGAGTGGTTCGGCAAAGGTAGTCGTTCCGATGCGTCCATGTCGTGGCCAAATCGATAATTCGATTTGAGCCCTCGTATAGCATTTGGGTCTCTCGATGTGATTCCGCATTCCAGTCCCTTTGGGCACTGCTTGAGCCGCATCCCAGGGGGTTCCCTTCCCAATAATCTGCCTCGCAACCCGATTGCTATGCGGTGAGGCTCCTCGGCCGCCTCGGAACTATCTGTGTATCAGACGCATCGCGGGATAAGGGGTTGGCAACGGTAGTCGCCCCAAGCGCGTCCGATGCTTGGACCATTCCGAGGCGGCCCTGAAGCCTCTTCCGTCTAGCCGTTGGGTCCTTCTCGCCGCATCCCTCGCCTCGCACCCCGATTGCTATGCGGTGAGGCTCCTCGGCCGCCTCGGAACTATCTGTGTATCGGACGCGTCGCGGGATAAGGGGTTGTCACTGGTAGTCGCCCCAAGCGCGTCCGATGCTTGGACCATTCCGAGGCGGCCCTGAAGCCTCTTCCGTCTAGCCGTTGGGTCCTTCTCGCCGCATCCCTCGCCTCGCACCCCGATTGCTATGCGGTGAGGCTCCTCGGCCGCCTCGGAACTATCTGTGTATCGGACGCGTCGCGGGATAAGGGGTTGTCATTGGTAGTCGCCCCAAGCGCGTCCGATGCTTGGACCATTCCGAGGCGGCCCTGAAGCCTCTTCCGTCTAGCCGTTGGGTCCTTCTCGCCGCATCCCTCGCCTCGCACCCCGATTGCTATGCGGTGAGGCTCCTCGGCCGCCTCGGAACTATCTGTGTATCGGACGCGTCGCGGGATAAGGGGTTGTCACTGGTAGTCGCCCCAAGCGCGTCCGATGCTTGGACCATTCCGAGGCGGCCCTGAAGCCTCTTCCGTCTAGCCGTTGGGTCCTTCTCGCCGCATCCCTCGCCTCGCACCCCGATTGCTATGCGGTGAGGCTCCTCGGCCGCCTCGGAACTATCTGTGTATCGGACGCGTCGCGGGATAAGGGGTTGTCACTGGTAGTCGCCCCAAGCGCGTTCGATGCTTGGACCATTCCGAGGCGGCCCTGAAGCCTCTTCCGTCTAGCCGTTGGGTCCTTCTCGCCGCATCCCTCGCCTCGCACCCCGATTGCTATGCGGTGAGGCTCCTCGGCCGCCTTGGAACTATCTGTGTATCGGACGCGTCGCGGGATAAGGGGTTGTCACTGGTAGTCGCCCCAAGCGCGTCCGATGCTTGGACCATTCCGAGGCGGACCCGAAGCCTCTTCCGTCTAGCCGTTGGGTCCTTCTCGCCGCATCCTTCGCCTCGCACCCCGATTGCTATGCGGTGAGGCTCCTCGGCCGCCTCGGAACTATCTGTGTATCGGACGCGTCGCGGGATAAGGGGTTGTCACTGGTAGTCGCCCCAAGCGCGTCCGATGCTTGGACCATTCCGAGGCGGACCCGAAGCCTCTTCCGTCTAGCCGTTGGGTCCTTCTCGCCGCATCCCTCGCCTCGCACCCCGATTGCTATGCGGTGAGGCTCCTCGGCCGCCTTGGAACTATCTGTGTATCGGACGCGTCGCGGGATAAGGGGTTGTCACTGGTAGTCGCCCCAAGCGCGTCCGATGCTTGGACCATTCCGAGGCGGACCCGAAGCCTCTTCCGTCTAGCCGTTGGGTCCTTCTCGCCGCATCCCTCGCCTCGCACCCCGATTGCTATGCGGTGAGGCTCCTCGGCCGCCTTGGAACTATCTGTGTATCGGACGCGTCGCGGGATAAGGGGTTGTCACTGGTAGTCGCCCCAAGCGCGTCCGATGCTTGGACCATTCCGAGGCGGACCCGAAGCCTCTTCCGTCTAGCCGTTGGGTCCTTCTCGCCGCATCCCTCGCCTCGCACCCCGATTGCTATGCGGTGAGGCTCCTCGGCCGCCTTGGAACTATCTGTGTATCGGACGCGTCGCGGGATAAGGGGTTGTCACTGGTAGTCGCCCCAAGCGCGTCCGATGCTTGGACCATTCCGAGGCGGCCCCGAAGCCTCTTCCGTGTAGCCGTTGGGTCGTTCTCGCCGCATCCCTCGCCTCGCACCCCGATTGCTATGCGGTGAGGCTCCTCGGCCGCCTTGGAACTATCTGTGTATCGGACGCGTCGTGGGATAAGGGGTTGTCACTGGTAGTCGCCCCAAGCGCGTCCGATGCTTGGACCATTCCGAGGCGGCCCCGAAGCCTCTTCCGTGTAGCCGTTGGGTCCTTCTCGCCGCATCCCTCGCCTCGCACCCCGATTGCTATGCGGTGAGGCTCCTCGGCCGCCTTGGAACTATCTGTGTATCGGACGCGTCGCGGGATAAGGGGTTGTCACTGGTAGTCGCCCCAAGCGCGTCCGATGCTTGGACCATTCCGAGGCGGACCTGAAGCCTCTTCCCTCTAGCCGTTGGGGCTTTCTCGCCGCATCCCTCGCCTCGCACCCTGATTGCTATGCTGTGAGGCTCCTCGGCCGCCTTGGAACTATCTGTGTATCGGACGCATCGCGGGATAAGGGGTTGGCAGTGGTAGTCGCCCCAAGCGCATCCGATGCTTGGACCATTCCGAGGCGGCCCTGCAGCCTCTTCCGTCTAGCCGTTGGGGCCATCTCGCCGCATCCCCCACCTCGCACCACGATTGCTATGCGGTGAGGCTCCTTGGCCGCCTCGGAACTATCTGTGTATCGGACGCATCGCGGGATAAGGGGTTGTCACTGGTAGTCGCCCCAAGCGCGTCCGATGCTTGGACTATTCCGAGGCGGCCCTGCAGCCTCTTCCGTCTAGCCGTTGGGGCCATCTCGCTGCATCCCCCACCTCCTCGGCCGCCTCGGAACTATCTGTGTATCGGACGCATCGCGGGATAAGGGGTTGGCAGTGGTAGTCGCCCCAAGCGCGTCCGATGCTTGGACTATTCCGAGGCAGCCCTGCAGCCTCTTCCGTCTAGCCTTTGGGGCCATCTCGCCGCATCCCTCGCCTCGCACCCCGATTGCTATGCGGTGAGGCTCCTCGGCCGCCTGGGAACTATCTTCGTATCGGACGCATCGCGGGATAAGGGGTTGTCACTGGTAGTCGCCCCAAGCGCGTCCGATGCTTGGACTATTCCGAGGCGGCCCTGTGGCCTCTTCCGTCTAGCCGTTGGGGCCATCTCGCCGCATCCCCCACCTCGCACCCCGATTGCTATGCGGTGAGGCTCTTCGGCCGCCTTGGAACTATCTTCGTATCGGACGCATCGCGGGATAAGGGGTTGTCACTGGTAGTGGCCCCAAGCGCGTCCGATGCTTGGACTATTCCGAGGCGGCCCTGCAGCCTCTTCCGTCTAGCCGTTGGGGCCATCTCGCCGCATCCCCCACCTCGCACCCCGATTGCTATGCGGTGAGGCTCCTCGGCCGCCTTGGAACTATCTTCGTATCGGACGCATCGCGGGATAAGGGGTTGTCACTGGTAGTCGCCCCAAGCGCGTCCGATGCTTGGACTATTCCGACGCGGCCCTGTGGCCTCTTCCGTCTAGCCGTTGGGGCCATCTCGCCGCATCCCCCACCTCGCACCCCGATTGCTATGCGGTGAGGCTCCTCGGCCGCCTTGGAACCATCTTCGTATCGGACGCATCGCGGGATAGGGGGCTGTCACTGGTAGTCGCCCCAAGCGTGTCCGATGCTTGGACCATTCCTAGGCGGCCCTGAAGCCTCTTCCGTCTAGCCGTTGGGGCCTTCCCGCCCCATCCCTCGCCTCGCACCCCCGATTGCTATGCGGTGAGGCTCCTCGGCCGCCTTGGAACCATCTGTGTATCGGACGCATCGCGGGATAAGGGGTTGGCACTGGCAGTCGCCCCAAGCGCGTCCGATGCTTGGACCATTCCGAGGTGGCCCTGAAGCCTCTTCCGTCTAGCCGTTGGGGCCTTCCCGCCCCATCCCTCGCCTCGCACCCCGATTGATATGCGGTGAGGCTCCTCGGCCGCCTTGGAACTATCTGTGTATCGGACGCATCGCGGGATAAGGGGTTGGCACTGGTAGTCGTCCCAATCGCATCCGATGCTTGGACCATTCCGAGGCGGCCCTGCAGCCTCTTCCGTTTAGCCGTCGGGGCCTTCCCGCCGCATCCCTCGCCTCGCATCCCGATTCCTATGCGGTGAGTCTTCTCGGCCGCCGCGGAACTATACCTGTTATTGCTACTGCATCCTTCGGCTGGTAACCTCCTCTGCCGCCTTGGAACGTTCTCTTTGTCGGACGCGTCGCGGGATAAGGGGTTGGCACTGGTAGTCGCCCCAAGCGCGCCCGATGCATAGACCGCTCCGAGTCGACCTTGCTTTCAGCCTCTCACATGCATAGACCTCTCTGAGTCGACCCTGCAGCCTCTCACGTTTAGCCTTTGGAATCTCGCCTCACAACATGATTGCTATCCTTGATGCATCCCTTGCCTCGAGCCCTGATTGCTTTCTTGGCTGCATCCCTCCTCTCCTCACAGCCCGGTTGTCATCACTGCTTCATCCGTCGCTTCATGCATTCTGGCTGCTGGGCCCTTCCCACCGCACACCTCGATTGCTATCTCTTCTGCATCACACACCCCGATTGCTATCTCTGCTACATCCCTCGGCTCTCACTTCTGCATCCTTCGCCTCACACCTCGATTGCTATCAATGCTGCATCCGTAACCTCACACCCCGATTGCTATGCGGGGAGGCTCCTTGGCCGCCTTGGAAATTTCTGTGTGTCGGACGCACCGCGGGATAAGGGGTTGGCACTGGTAGTCGCCCCAAGTGCGCCCGATTCTTAGACCGCTTCGAGGTGACCTCGTAGCCTCTTTCGTCCAGGCTTCCTGCCTTCAACGCCCTTTTTACACCTCGATTGCTATGCGCGGGCTCGTTGGCGTCTATCACCTCTCTGCGAAGAGTGGCACGATGATTGTTGGGGTAAATCGTAGCAGTCCGATCTCTGGCCTTGGGCCATTGTGAGGGCTGATCGATTTCCTGTGCGCATCTCGTGTTCGCCCAGTAACAGACTCGACGACTTGTAATCGGTCTTGTTCCCGATTGTTCCTGGAGGTAGTCTTCGGAACTCTTGGATTTGACCTGTCACTCGAACTGTCCTCTTCCGAGGATGCTTGTGTGTGTGTGCTTGTGCCATTTCCTTGGCGGTATTAACGAGATATTAAAGAGCGGAGTGAGCGCCTCGCCCAGCTATGTTTGGGGCTCTCACTCCCTTACCCGGTGTGCGACCGCTTTGCACGTAGGTTGCGGAGCATCGCGACTCTTTCGATGTTTGGCGGTTGTCTTCCGGTGATGCGTTGGTCCCGAAGTGCACGTTACTAGCATTTCTGCCATTGTTCTCGATCTTTGGCACGTTCCTTCGTTGCAATTGGATATATATCTCCGTTTATACGCGCAGGCTTCTCCCGCCTATTCAGCGCTGTCCCACTCTCAGCACTCTCGTGGTCTCCTTGGCTTCTCTCTCCCGTGAGCGAGCTCTCTTCTCGAGTCTTTTCCATGTCCCATGGAGGTTGCCTTGCGAAATTCGGGCACACAAACGTGACCGGATAAGAGCGGAATTGCCTATGAGGAGAAGCTCACCTTAGGGAGCAGCAATGCCGAGTGTTTCGACAGAGGGTAGAGGGGGCGTTGTTTGGGCGGTTGCACAAAAGAGTGCTACGTTTGCACTGAAGGTTGCTTCTTCGTCTCCGACGAACTCTTCGAGGCAAAAAAGCTTGTTTACGGGGTCGAGGTGGGACTGTTCGTGCGAGTTGCGCCACCAAAAGTGCGTAGGGGGCATATACCTGGGAAATGGATGTCTCTGAGTGGCCTTACTCGGTCGCGTGCACGGTGCATTCTCTAACGGCAGGACTGTCGCGAGCATGTGCGGTTCGGATGTTTTCGGGTAAAGGGTTCCGTACGGGATGTTCTTCCCAGGCTCCTGTGAACCGAGACTCTGCATCGTCATGCTCCGGCTCCCGTGGGTGCTTCATGCCTCGTCGAGCTGTTTGTCGTGGACGATTAAGGCCGAGGCCTTCCTTCGAGAGGGGAATTGTTCAGGCTGGTCGAGGCGGGATTGTTCGTGCGGGGTGCACCACCAAAAGTGCGTAGGGGGCATATGCCTGGG
>NW_026728873.1:655000-668453 GCF_030272615.1 Cryptomeria japonica
GAAGGCAGCGCATCAAAGGTGCGCACCTCGCTGCCCACCTTGGTGTGCTCTGAGGTGCGCACCCGGGAGCGCTACGAAGTGTGCTCCAAGGTGCGGCGTGCACGTTGTCGGAGCCCGGTTTGCCCCGGGTGCGCACCTCGCCTGCACCTTGGCCGGGGTGGGCACCTTGGCTGGGTTTGCCCAGGGTGCGCTCCGAAGCGGGGTTACTGGAGCGCCCCCTCTTTTTTTGTCAGAGCGTTTGGTGGGGTTTCTCGCATTGGCTCTTCCCAGGCCCGGTTGTTGGGTGCGCTCCCACCCTGGCGCGCGCGAAGTTGGAAGTTGGGTTAATTGCCCGGGCGCGCACCTTCGCCAGGGTGGGCACCTTGGTGCGCACACCTTGGCTGGGCTGCGCACCAGGGCGGGCTCAAGATGGCACCAGCATTCCCTTTTTCTCACTATCTTTCAAAACGGAAATTTTAAAATCTCGTTTTTTTTTTGCCTTTTATGGAAATTAGTGAAGGCATCGCATCAAAGGTGCGCACCTCGCTGCCCACCTTGGTGTGCTCCGAGGTGCCCACCACGGTGCGCAACGCCGGTGCGAACCCGGGAGCGCCCCGATGTGTGCTCCAAGGTGCGGCGTGCACGAAGTCGGACCCCGGTTTGCCCCGGGTGCGCACCTCGCGTGCACCTTGGTGCGCACACCTTGGCTGGGTTGCGCGGCCTGGTGGGCACCATGGTGCGCACCAAGGAGCGCTCCGAAGTGTGCTCCAAGGTGCGGCGTGCACGAAGTCGGAGCCCGGTTTGCCCCGGGTACGCACCTCGCGTGCACCTTCGCCGGGGTGGGCACCTCGGCTGGGTTGCGCGCCCTGGTGCGCACCAAGGAGCGCTCCGAAGTGTGCTCCAAGGTGCGGCGTGCACGAAGTCGGAGCCCGGTTTGCCCCGGGTGCGCACCTTCGCCGCGGTGCGCACCATGGCGTGCACGAAGTCGGAGCCCGGTTTGCCCCGGGTGCGCACCTCGCGTGCACCTTCGGCGGGGTTGCCCGCCCTGGTGGGCACCATGGTGCGCACCAAGGAGCGCTCCGAAGTGTGCTCCAAGGTGCGGCGTGCACGAAGTCGGAGCCCGGTTTGCCCCGGGTGCGCACCTCGCGTGCACCTTCGGCGGGGTTGCGCGCCCTGGTGGGCACCATGGTGCGCACCAAGGAGCGCTCCGAAGTGTGCTCCAAGGTGCGGCGTGCACGAAGTCGGAGCCCGGTTTGCCCCGGGTGCGCACCTCGCGTGCACCTTCGCCGCGGTGGGCACCATGGCGTGCACGAAGTCGGAGCCCGGTTTGCCCCGGGTGCGCACCTCGCGTGCACCTTCGCCGGGGTGGGCACCTCGGCTGGGTTGCGCGCCCTGGTGCGCACCAAGGAGCGCTCCGAAGTGTGCTCCAAGGTGCGGCGTGCACGAAGTCGGAGCCCGGTTTGCCCCGGGTGCGCACCTCGCGTGCACCTTCGCCAGGGTGGGCACCTCGGTGCGCACACCTTCTCAATGTTTTCTTGCCTTTTCTGGAAATTGGTGAAGGCAGCGCATCAAAGGTGCGCACCTCGGTGTGCTCCGAGGTGCGAACCCGAGAGCGCTCCGAGGTGCCCACGAAGTCGAAAGTCGGGTTAATTGCATTGTTTTCCCCGGGTGCGCTCCGAGGTGCGCAACATCGGCGCGCACCAAGGAGGGCTCCGAAGTGTGCTCCAAGGTGCGCACGATGGCGTGCACCTCTGGTGCGCACGATTCGGAGCTCGGTTTGACCGGGGTGCGCACACCTTGGCTGGGTTGCGCACCTTTTGTGCGCTCCAAGGTGCGCACGAAGTCGGAGCTCGGTTTGCCCCGGGTGCGCACCTTCGCCAGGGTGCGCACCTTGATGCGCACGCCTTGGCTGGGCTGCGCACCTTGGTGGGCGCCATGGTGCGCACCTTTCGTGCGCTCCAAGGTGCGCACGAAGTCGGAGCTCGGTTTGCCCCGGGTGCGCACCTTGGTGGGCGCCATGGTGCACTCCGAGGTGCCCAAGATTGGTGCGCACCAAGGAGCGCTCCGAAGTGCGCTCCAAGGTGCGCGCGAAGTCGAAAGTTGGGTTAATTGTCCGGTTTGCCTCGGGTGCGCACCTTGCGTGCACCTTCGCCAGGGTGGGCGCCTTGGTGCGCACACCTTGGCTGGGCTGCGCACACCTTGGCACCCGCGTTTCCTTCATTTTAAATTTTTTTTTTTTACAATCTCTCAAGTGGGAAATTCTATAATCTCAACTTTTTTTGCCTTTTCAGGAAACTTTTGAATGGAGCGCATCATTGGTGCGCTCCGAAGTGTGCTCCAAAGCTCTCTCCAGCTGCGTGCACCTGCCCCGGCCGCGCACCCGGCCCCGCCCAGCTTCGCTCACCTGTCCCGGGCGTCTGGTGCGGAACCTTAGAGTAAGAAACATCACCGTGCACCTTGGCCAACGTGCGCGACTCGACCGAGCGCGCACTGGCCGAGGTGCACACCGATTTCACCTGGGTGCGCGCGCAGCACCTCGGGCGCACCGGGGTGCGCGCACAACGCCCAGGTTGCACCGTGGCCTGTGTGCTCGGGGCGCCTCGGGTGCGCGCTCGGTGTCGCCCCCGCGCGCGCGGTAGTGCGGGCAGCGCACCCCGGCCCGGCCCGGCCCCGACGAGAACGCAAACGGGCAAAAGGTTTATTCAAATAGCATTGCGACGCCCGGCGAAAAACTAAAAAAGGGTGCAACACCGGGACTTCCCGGGAGGTCACCCATCCCAGTACTACTCCGGCCCAAGCGCGCTTAACTGCGGAGTTCTGATGGGATCCGGTGCACTAACGCTGGTATGATCGCACCCGTTATGAGCTTGTCGCAGTGTGTACTTAGCAAACCGCGACCCACGTGCGAATCCACCCCGGCCACCCACCCCCGTCGAGGTGCACACCCTCCCTCGCGAAGTGCGCCCCGTTCGCCAAGTGTGAGCCCTGCCCGGGTGCGCGCACCTTGCTAGGGCGTCGGGTGTGCACCCGGCCCGGCCTACGTGCGTGCACCTGGAGGGGGCGTCGTGTGCGTGCAGTGTCCCGTCTGCAACGCGGTGCCCACACACCACCTCGGGCGCAACGACCTGCGCTCACATGTGGGCCGAGTGCACCTTGGTGCATGTTCGGGGCGCCTCGGGTGCACGCTCGATCTTGCCCCGGTGCACCAAGGCGCTCGGTTTGCCCCGGGTGCGCACTTGGTGCAAGGTGGGCACCCAAAATAGGGATCAAGCACCAAAACACAAGTTTCGGGATGCAAAATGGGACCCAAGGACCACAAATGCGTTCCAAGACCCATGATGGGTCCACGAGAACAAAAATGTGTTCCGAGACTTAATAAACAAATATTGGGTTTTAGGAGAAGAAACATGCTCTGATGCCCAAAACGAGAATCGACCCCGAAAAGGCCACAGGCCAAAAGTGGGATGCGAGACAAAAAAAAATGGGACCCGAGGACCAAAATTGGGTTCCCAGGTCGAAGACAGGGCAACCGGACAAGAAACGACCTCTAAGGCTCGAAATGAGTCCCGACGACTAAAACTTGACAAGAAGCACCCATCAGGCACCCAACTCGACACCCATGGGATGCCGACCCACCCGGGCTTCCACCTAGCACACCTTGGCACCCACCCACCCTCGCACCCAACCTCGCACCCAACTTAGCACCTTTGAACCCACATTGGCACTCACCCTGACCCTGGCACCTTGGAACCCACATTGGCACTCACCTTGACCCTGGCACCCACCTTTGCACTCACCTTGGGACCCACCCTGGCTCCCACCTCGGCACCCACCCAGACACCCACCTTGGTTCCTTGGCACCCACCTTGGATCCTTGGCACCCACCCCGACACCCACCTTGGCACGCAACTTGGCTACTTGCCACCCACCTTGGCTCCTTGACGCCCACCCCGACAACCACCCCGTGACCTACCCTGGCTAGGGTTGGTGCACACCCACCCTGGTGCCCACCTTGGCACCCACCCTATGACCCACCTTGGCACGCACCTTAGTACCCACCCCGTTACCCACCCTAGGACCCACCCCGTGACCCACCTTGGCCAGGGTGGGTGCCTTGGTGCGCACAACTTGCCTGGGCTGCACACCAGGGCGGGCTCAAGATGGCACCCGCGTTCCGTTTTTTTCACTATCTTTCAAAACGGAAATTTTAAAATCTCATTTTTTTCTTTTTTTTGCCTTTTCTGGAAATTAGTGAAGGCAGCGCATCAAAGGTGCGCAATGCTGGTGCGAACCCGGGAGCGCTCCGATGTGTGCTCCAAGGTGCGGCGTGCACGAAGTTCGAGCCCGGTTTGCCCCGGGTGCGCACCTCGCGTGCACCTTCGCCGGGGTGAGCACCTTGGCTGGGTTGCGCGCCCTGGTGCGTACCAAGGAGCGCTCTGAAGTGTGCTCCAAGGTGCGGCGTGCACGAAGTCGGAGCCCGGTTTGCCCCGGGTGTGCACCTCGGGTGCGCACCTCGCGTGCACCTTCGCTGCGGTGGGCACCTTGGCTGGGTTGCGCGCCTTGGTGGGCACCATGCAGTGCACGAAGTCGGAGCCCGGTTTGCCCCGGGCGCGCACCTCCGCCAGGGTGGGCACCTTGGTGCGCACAACTTGCCTGGGCTGCGCACCAGGAAGGGCTCAAGATGGCACCCGCGTTCCGTTTTTTTCACTATCTTTCAGAACGGAAATTTTAAAATATCGTTTTTTTTTGCCTTTTCTGGAAATTAGTGAAGGCAGCGCATCAAAGGTGCGCAACGCTGGTGCGAACCTGGGAGCGCTCCGATGTGTGCTCCAAGGTGCGGCGTGCACGAAGTCGGAGCCCGGTTTGCCCCGGGTGCGCCCTGGTGGGCACCATGGTGCGCACCAAGGAGCGCTCCGAAGTGTGCTCCAAGGTGCGGCCTGCACGAAGTCGGAGCCCGGTTTGCCCCGGGTGTGCACCTCGGGTGGGCACCTTGGTGCGCATGCCTTGCCTGGGCTGCGCACCAGGGCGGGCTCAAGATGGCACCCGCGTTCCTTTTTTTTCACTATCTTTCAAAACGGAAATTTTAAAATCTCATTTTTTTTTGCCTTTTTCTGGAAATTAGTGAAGGCAGCGCATCAAAGGTGCGCACCTCGCTGCCCACCACGGTGCGCAACGCCGGTGGGCACCCGGGAGTGCTTCGAAGTGTGCTCCAAGGTGCTGCGTGCACGTTGTCGGAGCCCGGTTTGCCCCGGGTGCGCACCTCGCGTGCACCTTCGTCGGGGTGGGCACCTTGGCTTGGTTTGCCCCGGCTGCGCTCCGAAGCGGGGTTATTGGAGCGCCGCCTCTTTTTTTGTCGGAGCGTTTGGTGGGGTTTCTCGCATTGGCTCTTCCGAGGCCCGGTTGCCACCCTGGCGCGCACGAAGTCGGAAGTAGGGTTAATTGCCCGGGTGCGCACCTTTGCCAGGGTGGCACCTTACCTGGGCTGCGCACCAGGGCGGGCTCAAGATGGCACGCGCGTTCCGTTTTTTTCACTATCTTTCAAAACGGAAATTTTAAAATCTCCTTTTTTTTTTGCCTTTTCTGGAAATTAGTGAAGGCAGCGCATCAAAGGTGCGCACCTCGCTGCCCACCTTGGTGTGCTCTGAGGTGCGCACCCGGGAGCGCTACGAAGTGTGCTCCAAGGTGCGGCGTGCACGTTGTCGGAGCCCGGTTTGCCCCGGGTGCGCACCTCGCCTGCACCTTGGCCGGGGTGGGCACCTTGGCTGGGTTTGCCCAGGGTGCGCTCCGAAGCGGGGTTACTGGAGCGCCCCCTCTTTTTTTGTCAGAGAGTTTGGTGGGGTTTCTCGCATTGGCTCTTCCCAGGCCCGGTTGTTGGGTGCGCTCCCACCCTGGCGCGCGCGAAGTTGGAAGTTGGGTTAATTGCCCGGGCGCGCACCTTCGCCAGGGTGGGCACCTTGGTGCGCAAACCTTGGCTGGGCTGCGCACCAGGGCGGGCTCAAGATGGCACCAGCATTCCCTTTTTCTCACTATCTTTCAAAACGGAAATTTTAAAATCTCGTTTTTTTTTTGCCTTTTATGGAAATTAGTGAAGGCATCGCATCAAAGGTGCGCACCTCGCTGCCCACCTTGGTGTGCTCCGAGGTGCCCACCACGGTGCGCAACGCCGGTGCGAACCCGGGAGCGCCCCGATGTGTGCTCCAAGGTGCGGCGTGCACGAAGTCGGACCCCGGTTTGCCCCGGGTGCGCACCTCGCGTGCACCTTGGTGCGCACACCTTGGCTGGGTTGCGCGGCCTGGTGGGCACCATGGTGCGCACCAAGGAGCGCTCCGAAGTGTGCTCCAAGGTGCGGCGTGCACGAAGTCGGAGCCCGGTTTGCCCCGGGTGCGCACCTTCGCCGCGGTGGGCACCATGGCGTGCACGAAGTCGGAGCCCGGTTTGCCCCGGGTGCGCACCTCGCGTGCACCTTCGCCGGGGTGGGCACCTCGGCTGGGTTGCGCGCCCTGGTGCGCACCAAGGAGCGCTCTGAAGTGTGCTCCAAGGTGCGGCGTGCACGAAGTCGGAGCCCGGTTTGCCCCGGGTGTGCACCTCGCGTGCACCTTCGCTGCGGTGGGCACCTTGGCTGGGTTGCGCGCCTTGGTGGGCACCATGCAGTGCACGAAGTCGGAGCCCGGTTTGCCCCGGGCGCGCACCTCCGCCAGGGTGGGCACCTTGGTGCGCACAACTTGCCTGGGCTGCGCACCAGGAAGGGCTCAAGATGGCACCCGCGTTCCGTTTTTTTCACTATCTTTCAGAACGGAAATTTTAAAATATCGTTTTTTTTTGCCTTTTCTGGAAATTAGTGAAGGCAGCGCATCAAAGGTGCGCAACGCTGGTGCGAACCTGGGAGCGCTCCGATGTGTGCTCCAAGGTGCGGCGTGCACGAAGTCGGACCCCGGTTTGCCCCGGGTGCGCACCTCGCGTGCACCTTGGTGCGCACACCTTGGCTGGGTTGCGCGCCCTGGTGGGCACCATGGTGCGCACCAAGGAGCGCTCCGAAGTGTGCTCCAAGGTGCGGCGTGCACGAAGTCGGAGCCCGGTTTGCCCCGGGTGCGCACCTCGCGTGCACCTTCGCCGCGGTGGGCACCATGGCGTGCACGAAGTCGGAGCCCGGTTTGCCCCGGGTGCGCACCTCGCGTGCACCTTCGCCGGGGTGGGCACCTTGGTGTGCAGACCTTGGCTGGGTTGCGCGCCCTGGTGGGCACCATGGTGCGCACCAAGGAGCGCTCCGAAGTGTGCTCCAAGGTGCGGCCTGCACGAAGTCGGAGCCCGGTTTGCCCCGCGTGTGCACCTCGGGTGGGCACCTTGGTGCGCATGCCTTGCCTGGGCTGCGCACCAGGGCGGGCTCAAGATGGCACCCGCGTTCCTTTTTTTTCACTATCTTTCAAAACGGAAATTTTAAAATCTCATTTTTGTTTGCCTTTTTCTGGAAATTAGTGAAGGCAGCGCATCAAAGGTGCGCACCTCGCTGCCCACCACGGTGCGCAACGCCGGTGGGCACCCGGGAGTGCTTCGAAGTGTGCTCCAAGGTGCTGCGTGCACGTTGTCGGAGCCCGGTTTGCCCCGGGTGCGCACCTCGCGTGCACCTTCGTCGGGGTGGGCACCTTGGCTGGGTTTGCCCCGGCTGCGCTCCGAAGCGGGGTTATTGGAGCGCCGCCTCTTTTTTTGTCGGAGCGTTTGGTGGGGTTTCTCGCATTGGCTCTTCCGAGGCCCGGTTGCCACCCTGGCGCGCACGAAGTCGGAAGTAGGGTTAATTGCCCGGGTGCGCACCTTTGCCAGGGTGGGCACCTTACCTGGGCTGCGCACCAGGGCGGGCTCAAGATGGCACGCGCGTTCCGTTTTTTTCACTATCTTTCAAAACGGAAATTTTAAAATCTCCTTTTTTTTTTGCCTTTTCTGGAAATTAGTGAAGGCAGCGCATCAAAGGTGCGCACCTCGCTGCCCACCTTGGTGTGCTCTGAGGTGCGCACCCGGGAGCGCTACGAAGTGTGCTCCAAGGTGCGGCGTGCACGTTGTCGGAGCCCGGTTTGCCCCGGGTGCGCACCTCGCCTGCACCTTGGCCGGGGTGGGCACCTTGGCTGGGTTTGCCCAGGGTGCGCTCCGAAGCGGGGTTACTGGAGCGCCCCCTCTTTTTTTGTCAGAGCGTTTGGTGGGGTTTCTCGCATTGGCTCTTCCCAGGCCCGGTTGTTGGGTGCGCTCCCACCCTGGCGCGCGCGAAGTTGGAAGTTGGGTTAATTGCCCGGGCGCGCACCTTCGCCAGGGTGGGCACCTTGGTGCGCACACCTTGGCTGGGCTGCGCACCAGGGCGGGCTCAAGATGGCACCAGCATTCCCTTTTTCTCACTATCTTTCAAAACGGAAATTTTAAAATCTCGTTTTTTTTTTGCCTTTTATGGAAATTAGTGAAGGCATCGCATCAAAGGTGCGCACCTCGCTGCCCACCTTGGTGTGCTCCGAGGTGCCCACCACGGTGCGCAACGCCGGTGCGAACCCGGGAGCGCCCCGATGTGTGCTCCAAGGTGCGGCGTGCACGAAGTCGGACCCCGGTTTGCCCCGGGTGCGCACCTCGCGTGCACCTTGGTGCGCACACCTTGGCTGGGTTGCGCGGCCTGGTGGGCACCATGGTGCGCACCAAGGAGCGCTCCGAAGTGTGCTCCAAGGTGCGGCGTGCACGAAGTCGGAGCCCGGTTTGCCCCGGGTACGCACCTCGCGTGCACCTTCGCCGGGGTGGGCACCTCGGCTGGGTTGCGCGCCCTGGTGCGCACCAAGGAGCGCTCCGAAGTGTGCTCCAAGGTGCGGCGTGCACGAAGTCGGAGCCCGGTTTGCCCCGGGTGCGCACCTTCGCCGCGGTGCGCACCATGGCGTGCACGAAGTCGGAGCCCGGTTTGCCCCGGGTGCGCACCTCGCGTGCACCTTCGGCGGGGTTGCGCGCCCTGGTGGGCACCATGGTGCGCACCAAGGAGCGCTCCGAAGTGTGCTCCAAGGTGCGGCGTGCACGAAGTCGGAGCCCGGTTTGCCCCGGGTGCGCACCTCGCGTGCACCTTCGGCGGGGTTGCGCGCCCTGGTGGGCACCATGGTGCGCACCAAGGAGCGCTCCGAAGTGTGCTCCAAGGTGCGGCGTGCACGAAGTCGGAGCCCGGTTTGCCCCGGGTGCGCACCTCGCGTGCACCTTCGCCGCGGTGGGCACCATGGCGTGCACGAAGTCGGAGCCCGGTTTGCCCCGGGTGCGCACCTCGCGTGCACCTTCGCCGGGGTGGGCACCTCGGCTGGGTTGCGCGCCCTGGTGCGCACCAAGGAGCGCTCCGAAGTGTGCTCCAAGGTGCGGCGTGCACGAAGTCGGAGCCCGGTTTGCCCCGGGTGCGCACCTCGCGTGCACCTTCGCCAGGGTGGGCACCTCGGTGCGCACACCTTCTCAATGTTTTCTTGCCTTTTCTGGAAATTGGTGAAGGCAGCGCATCAAAGGTGCGCACCTCGGTGTGCTCCGAGGTGCGAACCCGAGAGCGCTCCGAGGTGCCCACGAAGTCGAAAGTCGGGTTAATTGCATTGTTTTCCCCGGGTGCGCTCCGAGGTGCGCAACATCGGCGCGCACCAAGGAGGGCTCCGAAGTGTGCTCCAAGGTGCGCACGATGGCGTGCACCTCTGGTGCGCACGATTCGGAGCTCGGTTTGACCGGGGTGCGCACACCTTGGCTGGGTTGCGCACCTTTTGTGCGCTCCAAGGTGCGCACGAAGTCGGAGCTCGGTTTGCCCCGGGTGCGCACCTTCGCCAGGGTGCGCACCTTGATGCGCACGCCTTGGCTGGGCTGCGCACCTTGGTGGGCGCCATGGTGCGCACCTTTCGTGCGCTCCAAGGTGCGCACGAAGTCGGAGCTCGGTTTGCCCCGGGTGCGCACCTTGGTGGGCGCCATGGTGCACTCCGAGGTGCCCAAGATTGGTGCGCACCAAGGAGCGCTCCGAAGTGCGCTCCAAGGTGCGCGCGAAGTCGAAAGTTGGGTTAATTGTCCGGTTTGCCTCGGGTGCGCACCTTGCGTGCACCTTCGCCAGGGTGGGCGCCTTGGTGCGCACACCTTGGCTGGGCTGCGCACACCTTGGCACCCGCGTTTCCTTCATTTTAAATTTTTTTTTTTTACAATCTCTCAAGTGGGAAATTCTATAATCTCAACTTTTTTTGCCTTTTCAGGAAACTTTTGAATGGAGCGCATCATTGGTGCGCTCCGAAGTGTGCTCCAAAGCTCTCTCCAGCTGCGTGCACCTGCCCCGGCCGCGCACCCGGCCCCGCCCAGCTTCGCTCACCTGTCCCGGGCGTCTGGTGCGGAACCTTAGAGTAAGAAACATCACCGTGCACCTTGGCCAACGTGCGCGACTCGACCGAGCGCGCACTGGCCGAGGTGCACACCGATTTCACCTGGGTGCGCGCGCAGCACCTCGGGCGCACCGGGGTGCGCGCACAACGCCCGGGTTGCACCGTGGCCTGTGTGCTCGGGGCGCCTCGGGTGCGCGCTCGGTGTCGCCCCCGCGCGCGCGCGGTAGTGCGGGCAGCGCACCCCGGCCCGGCCCGGCCCCGACGAGAACGCAAACGGGCAAAAGGTTTATTCAAATAGCATTGCGACGCCCGGCGAAAAACTAAAAAAGGGTGCAACACCGGGACTTCCCGGGAGGTCACCCATCCCAGTACTACTCCGGCCCAAGCGCGCTTAACTGCGGAGTTCTGATGGGATCCGGTGCACTAATGCTGGTATGATCGCACCCGTTATGAGCTTGTCGCAGTGTGTACTTAGCAAACCGCGACCCACGTGCGAATCCACCCCGGCCACCCACCCCCGTCGAGGTGCACACCCTCCCTCGCGAAGTGCGCCCCGTTCGCCAAGTGTGAGCCCTGCCCGGGTGCGCGCACCTTGCTAGGGCGTCGGGTGTGCACCCGGCCCGGCCTACGTGCGTGCACCTGGAGGGGGCGTCGTGTGCGTGCAGTGTCCCGTCTGCAACGCGGTGCCCACACACCACCTCGGGCGCAACGACCTGCGCTCACATGTGGGCCGAGTGCACCTTGGTGCATGTTCGGGGCGCCTCGGGTGCACGCTCGATCTTGCCCCGGTGCACCAAGGCGCTCGGTTTGCCCCGGGTGCGCACTTGGTGCAAGGTGGGCACCCAAAATAGGGATCAAGCACCAAAACACAAGTTTCGGGATGCAAAATGGGACCCAAGGACCACAAATGCGTTCCAAGACCCATGATGGGTCCACGAGAACAAAAATGTGTTCCGAGACTTAATAAACAAATATTGGGTTTTAGGAGAAGAAACATGCTCTGATGCCCAAAACGAGAATCGACCCCGAAAAGGCCACAGGCCAAAAGTGGGATGCGAGACAAAAAAAAATGGGACCCGAGGACCAAAATTGGGTTCCCAGGTCGAAGACAGGGCAACCGGACAAGAAACGACCTCTAAGGCTCGAAATGAGTCCCGACGACTAAAACTTGACAAGAAGCACCCATCAGGCACCCAACTCGACACCCATGGGATGCCGACCCACCCGGGCTTCCACCTAGCACACCTTGGCACCCACCCACCCTCGCACCCAACCTCGCACCCAACTTAGCACCTTTGAACCCACATTGGCACTCACCCTGACCCTGGCACCTTGGAACCCACATTGGCACTCACCTTGACCCTGGCACCCACCTTTGCACTCACCTTGGGACCCACCCTGGCTCCCACCTCGGCACCCACCCAGACACCCACCTTGGTTCCTTGGCACCCACCTTGGATCCTTGGCACCCACCCCGACACCCACCTTGGCACGCAACTTGGCTACTTGCCACCCACCTTGGCTCCTTGACGCCCACCCCGACAACCACCCCGTGACCTACCCTGGCTAGGGTTGGTGCACACCCACCCTGGTGCCCACCTTGGCACCCACCCTATGACCCACCTTGGCACGCACCTTAGTACCCACCCCGTTACCCACCCTAGGACCCACCCCGTGACCCACCTTGGCCAGGGTGGGTGCACCCACCCTGGTGCCCACCTTGGCACCCACCCATCCTAGCACCCAGCCTGTGACCGGGCTTGGAACCCAACCTTGCACCCGCACCCGTCTTGGCCAGTGTGGGTGCGCACCCATCCTGGCACCCACGTTGTGACACACCCTTTAACCCACGCACCCTAGCACCCACGTTGGCACCCACCTTGGAACCCAACCTAGCAACTTGGCACCCACCCCGTGACCCACCTTGGCATCCACCATAGCAGTCGCCGACTTGGCACCCACCTCGGCACCCACCTTGACACTTGTGGACCCACCTTGCCACTCACCCTAGCATCGACCCATCCTAGCACCCACCCTGGCACCTTTGCACCCTAGCACTCACCCATCCTAGCACCTAACCTGTGACCCACCTTGACACTCACCCTCGCACCCACCTTGGAACCCAACCTAGCACCCACCCACCCTGACACCAACCCTAGCACCTACCCACCCTTGCACCCACCCTGTGACCCATCTTGGCACCCACCCATCCTACCACTCAACCTATCACCCACCTTCTCACCCACCTTGGCATCCACCTTAGCACCCACCCACACTGGCACCTTGGCACCCACCTCGGGCAAGGTGGGTGCACACCCACCCTGGCACCCAATTTAGAACCCACCGAGCATGTTACCCACCTTGGCACCCACATTGCAGCCCACCCTAGTACCCACCCTATGACCCACATTGGCATCCACACCCTAGCACCCAGGCACCTCGACACCCGCCTTGACACCCACCCTAGCACTGAACCTGTGACCCACCTTGGAACTCACCCTAGAACCCACCCACCCTGTGAACCACCTTGGCATCCACCTTAGCACCCACCCACCTTGGCACCCACTCTAGCACTCACCCATCCTAACACCCAACTTGTTACCCACCTTGGCACCCGCCCTCGCGTCCACCTTGAAACCCACCCTAGCACCCACCCACGCAGGAGCCCACCTTGGCACCCAACCTAACACCCACGCATCCTGGCACCCAACTTGTGACCCACCTTGGAACCCACCCTAGTACCCACCTTTGAACCCACTATATCACCAACCCACCTTGGCACCCACCCTATGACCCTCTTTGGAATCCACCCTAGCACGCACCCACCCTGGCACCCACCATGGAGCGCACCCTAGCACCCACCCACCTCGGCACGCACCTCAACACCCACCTTGGTGTGCGCACTGCGCCAACCTCTCAAAGACCCTATGTGGTGCGCTCCAAAGTGTACACCTTTGGTGCGCTCCAAGGTGCGCACCTTTGGTGCACACCGAGGTGCACACCAAAGTGTGCACCGAGGTGAGCACCAAAGTGCACTCCAGGGTGCACACCAAGGCGTGCACCTTTGGTGCGGTCAATGCAAACGAATTCGGAAGTTGGGGTCGATGTCCTAATCGCTGCTGCAGACTACACGTATG